>NC_142603.1:14626593-14753484 GCF_041222555.1 Hakea prostrata
AGTCCAAGATTCTCAGAATGGATAACCCATCAGGAGACGGTTATCAGCACTCGTGGAAGCTGACAATCGTGCAAACTTGGATAACTGCCACACCCGCAGCAAAAGATTGTGTGATCAAGGGAAGTTGTCCATCATCCCACTAACGGGTCTAATCGTCGAGATCCGACAGTCACCAGACGAAGCCTCGAACGAGTTCAACGGACAGGATTAGAAGGTACACACTATATAAGTCATAACCTACGTACAAAGAAGGTAACTCAATCGTATTCCTAGTAATCGTATTCATACTTTAGCTGTATGATTAGCTAGAGCCATTGTGATCAATTCATTAACTGACTTAGCCTTTGGAGGTGGACTCCCGACCCCCACGGTCGGGCCACATTTGACGATTGTTTTGTAGGTCATTCATCAGAGATATAAGGGCTGAGCAGATTTTGGACGCATCATTTGGCACCGTCTGTGGGAAACGCTTCAAAAAGTCATGGTTACCAGGTCAGCAGCAGCAGCAGCTACGGCGGCTCAGCGAGAGTCTAGCATTCGACTTCCGAAGGGAACACTCCCAGAAGATATCCCTGAAGGAAGTCGTGCTCGTGAAGTACGGGAAGATGGAGGATTGGGTGGTAATGAACGTTTGAACCCCCCAAATCCTCTCCAACAGCAGTTGGATCAAATGCAACTCCAGTTTTTGGAGATGAACTAGACACTTTGTACGTTGAACAGAACGGTGGTGGCTCTCCAGGCTCTTGACCAGCAGGAGGCTAGAAGGCGTGCTGGAGAAGCAGAGACGCTTATACCACCACTGCAAGGGGATTCCCCACAATGAGATAGGCAACTAGTAGGAGGCCAAAATTATGGCATGAACTTGTAGGGGGATTCTCAAGGGCGAACTAGAGAATTGAAAACTGGGGATTTACCCAGAAGGGGCGATCAACATGAACTACTACAAGCGAGCCGAACCTGGTCAGTAACGAGTTTGGGTCGAGGAGTATGCACTCATTCCCCAACCTCTAAACGTTTGGGACAGGAAAACATTCGGATCAGTGGTGGATGTTCGATCCACATTGGTCATGAGCTTGTTGATATCAATCAGAGGCTAGGACAGCTTTCTCGAGGGAGGATGACTGATGACATCTATTTGTTCATCAGAAAGACCCCATTCGTTGAGGCTATAGCTGGATCTGAGTTTCCTCACAATTTCCGGCTCCCAACTTTCTCTTCGTTCGACAGTTCGGGAGATCCCATCGCCCACATAAGTTATTACCAGCATACTATGGCCGTGGCTAGTAATTCTGATGATATCCTTTGTAGAGTGTTTGGTTCCTCTTTGACGGGGGCCGCATAGAAATGGTTCTCAAATCTTCCTTCGGGAAGAATTGTCTAAACCATTTGATTGTGGCTACAGATATGAATAAAAAAATATGAAGCAGATTATTAAGCATATTTAATTAATAGAACGAATCACAGTTTGTTGATTTTGAAGAATTGACACGAAAATTTATCGGTCGTTTCTAGAGTGGAGTTCAAATCAAGAAGACAAAGGAGACTTTGTTCACCATAAAGCAAGGGAAGAATGAGTCAATTCGGTAGTACCTAAAAATATTCAACAAGGTCACTATGGAAATCGAGAATTTGGATGAGCAAGTAGCTAAAACTGCTTTGTTCATTGGTCTTACAAATCGAGGCTTCTGGAATTATTACTTTAGGACATGCCAACCACTTATGCCGAATTGGTGCAAAGGTGTCAAAAGCTGGCGGAAGTGACCGAGATTTTAGATGCGCGTCAGGGAGAAACAAAGACCTCTACCAAAGAATAGAAGGCTCCAGAAAGAAGGCAGAAGCTAGGCGTGGAGGCAACGTTCCCCAGATCAAAGCGAGTATACACCCTTGAATACTCCTCGATCAAAGATTCTGAACATCATCAAAAAGCAAGATATTTTGAAATGGCTACCAAAGGTCACGTCCAAACCTAGAGAGTGTAACATGGAGAAGTATTGCCGTTTTCATAAGGACTACGGGCATTACACCAATGATTGCAGGCTCCTGAAGGCCTACATTGAAAGATTGGTATCTCAAGGGCATCTCTCTAGTTTCATTAAAGGAAGGCAAATGGAGCCAAAAGTTGCTGTCGAGAAGAGAGACCGTTCGGGAAGCTAGGAACGACGGGTCGAGGTTCCCAAATCAAAAAAGGGAAAGGAGGTCATCGATGCTAACCGATCTCCTATCCTAACTATATTTGGGGGACCTGAACCGGGGTCCCTCCGAAAGCTGAAGGCCAAGTCCAAATTTGTTGGGACTGAAGAGGCGCAGAAACGGAAGAGACCGAATGGTGAAAGTTCAATCACCTTTGATGATGAAGAAAAAAGAGGCGTATGTACACCTCATGATGATGCCATAGTCATCTAGCTAAACACTTCTAGGCACCTAGTATTCATGTACTTAGGTCTAGATGCATATTCATATAAGGTCAGTAATTTATTTGTAACACCCGCAACTAAAGCATAGGGGTAGTATTGGCATTTTGTATTGATATTCAAATAGTTACCGTTAAAAGCCGAACCAGTATGGGATTAACATAGTTACTAGAATTTATTTGCTAAATTCAATCATAGGTAGAGGATTAGTTAAACGGTTAACAAACACTTTGAATAAATAAATAAGTCTAGGGTTCAATGCCTCATAACTACATAAATTATATTACACATTTTGATGCTGTTTTAACCCCATCCGAATCTACTTTAGAATCCTGGGGATTTCATGTGTGGAAGTCAAAACATTGCATAAATAAAATAATGATTAAATGATAAAGAAAATATTGCATAAATGGGGAGATATGCATAAATAGGGAATAAAAGACAAATCAAATATTGCATGAGAGAGAAAATATGTAATCAAATAAAAAGAGGAATCCAATATTGAGGGAAATAAGTATTGAGAGAAACTAAGTATGTGAATATAAGGAAAACGTGGGAATTTAGAAGGAGATGGTTGGTGAAATCGTGGAGTTAGGAGGATGGAATATTGAGGAGAGAGAAATGGATGCTAAGATGAGGGAATATTGAGATTTAGAAGGAGATGGTTGATGAAATCGTGGAGTTAGGAGGATGGAATATTGAGGAGAGAGAAATGGATGGTAAGACTGTAAGAGGAGGGAATATTGAGAGGAGAGAGAAATTGATGGTGAAAGAAACGGTGGAGTTTAGGTGGAATTTAGGAAGAGAGAATATTGAGGAATATTAAGGGGAGAGAAGAAAGATGATGAGAACGTAGTATATTAAAGAAGACAATTGAGAGCCTATATTGGTTATTAAAGAAGAGAATTGAGAGCCTATATTGATTAAGCAAGAATAGAAAAGAAAGACAAGGGTGCAGAGAAAAGAAGAAGATAATTTAGAGCATTGAAGGCCCTCTATCGAAGGGTGATATTCTTTTTGTGATTTCTCCACTGTAAGTACAATCTTCACACTTTCAATATGTTATTGTCTTCTTTTTCTATGATCTAATTTATAGTTTTACGTGACTTCTTAGTAATTGATTCTTTATTGAATTTATAACTTATCTTGATTATTAATACGTTTTATATGATGTTTGATTTACATAGTTTATTGGTATATGATTTATTTCTTTGATTTAATAATTTGATTTTGAGTATGAATACGTTTTAGATTTTCTCTATCTTGATTTATTAGTATCTTGTCTTTGAGTATATAATGTATTCTTTTAGATTATATTTTATGAAATTATTATGAGCTATCAATAACTAATCTCTCCCTTGAATTATTAATCTTTTCTATAAGCATGAATGTATATTTAGATTTGAGTTTTATTGAGTTATTTTATGCATCGATTTTATAATGGACTATATCCAAAATTCATCATTTTCATATGATCTTGCATTGTTTGCATATGATTCATCAAGACATGTCATGGTCATATTAGCATTATGTGTGATGTGGAGTTAGTAGATGTTTTGGATGAGAATGTATGTTAAGGCTGTGTAATGAGCGCAGGCCATATAACGGCATGGAACATACATTGATTCTAAAACATTTGGTTAAGGTAGATGGATGTTGGGCTGTGTAACGCGCGCATGCCATGTAACGGCATGGGACATTGGATCTACCTTAGACCATGTATGCATGAGAGATGGTAGTTGTGTTTTTGGATGAGAATGTATGTTAAGGCTGTGTAACGTGCGCAGGCCATGTAACGGCAGTGATCGTGTCGCTAACCAATCAAAAATAAAATCCTATACTAATCTAGCAAGCAGAAAGTATGGGGTCGAACTATGGGGAACTGAAAGGCTAAGTCACTAAGATTGAATTCAACAAAACTAAATTTAAACTAAATCTACTAACTAATGTAAACGTTAACTTTGAATATGTGAAGATCTTTGGGATTTCGAATCCCCAATGCTTTTCCTTAACGGATATAATTCTATACTTCAAAGCAAATTAGGGATGGTCTTCCTAGATATGCCCTATCTTCGCAAGACTATCGTCCTTCGCGGAAGCTTGGCACGCGTAGTTCGCTGAGCTATAAAACATCTTTGGCCAAAGTCAAACATAATCAACTAGAAGAGATAGAACAATCAAATTAATGAAATAAGCATGGTTCATCTACATCCCAAAGAAAAGGAACTAGCTACTCATTATTACAAAGTTCATAAGAAAAATAAAGATGAAACATAGGAGGAGAGAGAGAGAGAGAGAGAGAGAGAGAGATGTGGTCTTCTTCTTCAGCAACGAGAGAGATAAGAGCCGCATTCGAAGTCTTCTTTTCTGTGGTTGGCTTCTCTTTTATGTCTCCCGCACACAATGAATCCCTTCTCTTTACCCGTAGATTCGACCTTTATTCTTTCGGAATTTGGAAAAACTCAAAACTGGAAAGTTGTAGATATTTTCAATATCGTTACATAGCATCTTGAATCATCGAAATCCAAGCTCATACGAGAGAGATATGCCAAAACTACTGAAGGTTGGTCTGTTTACCCGATTTTCAGATTTATTACCAATTTTGTTCCTTAGACCTCCACCTATTTCCAATTTGGCTAAGATCTCACTTTTCATGATTTCTTGAGCAGCAAGATTGAATGCCATGATTTAAAATCCAACAACATCTAATATATTTGCCAACTTTACTCCATATTATCTCTAGTATCCAAAATCTCCTTATTCCTGAAAAATACACAAAAATACTCAATTAGATCTCTTTAATTAAATAAGTATGGGGAATTAAATCAAATAAATAATGGTAAATGCATGCTTATCAAATACCCCCACACTTGAGTGTTTGCTAGTCCTCGAGCAAAACAAAAAAAAAAAAAAATAATAATAATAATAAAACTAATACCAAAAATAAAGAAAGAAAAACCTAACTCACTTTCGTAGGAATCACGGTTGCACTTAGCATGTGCAACAAGCCTTTAAACCCCTAGGTTACCCTAGTGGACGAGTTGTGTCTCGTGAGTGTTTGCAGAGAATATACACACAAAATTCTTAAGTGCTCTTCTAATTATTCTGGCAGTAGTAAGAGTAGAAAAATAGATTCCAAGACAAAGACACTCCACTAAAGATTAAAGGGAATATAGGTACCCCCACACTTAAGCTCTTACACCCTCTCTTGAGTCTAGCTCTAGGCAAACAATTCAATCGAGAAGTCTCTTCTTATCTTCAGTCTACCAGTTCACCCTCAGATAAGACTAAACTATGTACCAAATAATACCAAGAACTCAAGATCTAAGCAATATTGACCTTCTTAGACATTTCACCTTTATAAGCACATTAATTCACTTCTTTCTTTAATGGTCACAGTTCTAGTCCGTGCAATGTCTTGCCTCTTAAGCTTTCTAGATGGCCTATGTAACGAGTGTTGGGTCAGCCGCTCTCAAGCCAGATGGCTTTAAGGGACTAGGTGTAGAATACCCCTCGAACTTACTTACTCAAGCCAACTAGGCTACAAGCCAAGACTGGACCAAAGACACCCCAACTGTTTGACGCGAAGCACGATGTTGGTGACACCGAGACCCGGTTACTAAGAAGGAGGTCTAACCTTTAAACTTCAGCATTTTTTTTTCTTTTTTCACATTATACTTCAATTTACTTCACATTTAATAGTCTAAAATCGGTCTCAACTTGTCACCATAAGCACAAGGCAATACAAGATAACTAGATGGTCAAACCTTTTGGACTACCTGGAATTCCTATTTTCCGATTCAACCTCGGTCTCAAAATGTAAAACCCATTACTATTCTCTCAAGAGGGTGTTCATTACATCAGATGGGATTTCTAAAACACTTAAACTCTCATTTTGTATCTAAGCAAGGAATTAAAACATTTATCTTACCAAAGCCAGAAAAAAATTGGGCACTTTTTATCTTTGTGACAATGCTCTACCAACTATCAACAAGTCTTACTTGAGTTGACACCCCCCCACACTTAAATTATGCAATGACCTCAGTGCATGCAAAAAAATAATAGAAGCAAATAGAGGAAAGAGTGTACCCGATGTTTGAACTCATGATAGAGCACGCAACAGTAAAATCTAACAACAAACAAAGAAAATAAAGGAAAAAAAAACAAGAAATAATATCTAAACATATGGGTTGCCTCCCATAAAGCGCTAAGTTTAGAGTCTTCAGCCAGACTCAGTAAGAAGCAGCCAATGGAGGTGGAGGCTCAAATCTAAATGTGAATGATGACTGCTCCAAAGAAGTGGAAGAGTCCAACAATGTGTTGACTTCTTCAATATTTAGGTTAGATTCCCCAAATGGCAAGCAATGTTGTAGGGGATCATCAATAAGCATGTTTGGAGTATAATCAACCACTACCTCATCAATAAAGTTAATCGCAAAGCACTCTTCATCCCTATTTGAGCTTAAGGATGCATTGAAGATGTTGACTCTAAGTTTCTTATTGCCAAATGATATGTCCATGACACCCGATCTACAATTGATGCAAGCATTCGCAGTGGCTAAAAAGGGCCGTCCAAGAATGACTGGTGGTAACTTATTGGTAGTTGTATTGTCCATATCTAGGATCAAAAAATCAACAGGAAAATATAGATCCTCAACCTTTACCAAAACGTTTTCAAGTAGCCCACGGGGTCGTTTGATTGAACGGTCTACCAATTGTAGAATCACATCAGTGGATTTCAAATCTCCTAGACCAAACCTATCATAAACTGAACCGGGTAAAATATTCACACTAGCTCCCAAATCAAGCAATGCTTTACTTATGGATAAATCTCCAATGACACATGAAATTAAAGGTGTACCTGGATTTTTAAGTTTAGGGGGCAGTTGGTTGGAAATTACCGAGTTGACTTGTTCAGTTAGGTGCACAGTTTTAGGTGTTTGAGTCTTCAACTTACGCTTTTGGGTGCACAAATCTTTTAGAAACTTAGCATAAGCTGGGACTTGCTTGATAGCATCTAATAGTGGGAGATTGATACGAACTTGTTGGAATAAATCAATCATCTCTTGCATCTTAGCATTCTTTCTAGAATCTGGAATTGAGGACTCAAGAGCTTCAGGGAAGGGGGCGTTGGGAGTGTAAGATTTAGGAGTAGGACCCTCTACAATCGGAATGTGCAACCCCTTACAAGGAAATTGATGGGAAATACTCACAGGTGGTGTTTCTTTACTAGGCTTGTGTGCATCATTGCCAGTCTCATGGGTCAAATCAACCTCTTCTCGACTCTCAAGATCAATGGGCAATGGCTTAGGAGTAGGCAAAGGTGCATAATATTCCTTCCCACTGCGTGTCACAACCGAGACTGCTTGGACTTGTTCTTTCCTAGACCCAATTTGATGATTAGGGTTACCTATTGGTTGACTAGGTAACTGACCAACCTCCCTCCTACTGATGGCATCAACTAGTTGACCAAGTTGAGTTTCCAATTTGTTAATGGACTAAGAATGAGAATGCAACAATTGAGTGTTTTGCTCTAATCCACTAAGTGCTTTTAGTACCTTATCCTCAAATGATGAATTATGTGAGGGTTGTGAAGATGATGGTTGCTCATTCCTATAGGCATTTTGGTGCATATTAAATGGAGGTGGCCTATAAGGTATTTGATTAGAGGGATTGGGCATTGAGTTTCGCCATCCTGGGTTGTAGGCATTGGAATATGGATCATTACCCAATTTAGAGACTCCTTGGGCCAAATGTGCATGCTCCTTAACAAACTCAGGGTATTGTGTAGCCAAATAGCAGTCAGTGACATGATGGGATAGGCTAGAACATAAAGCACATGCTTCAATCTGATTAGGTGGAGAAGAACTTGTAGGAAGTGGAGATGGGGTTTGTTGTCCTAATGACAAGAGATAATCCAATTTCTTAGATAACAAGTCAACCTTAGCACTCATCTCAATGGTAGGATTGATCTCATAGAGACCGCTCCTCTTTGGTTGCCCAATGGATGGAATCTCAGTCCTAGTTGCTGAAGCATGGTGTTGGGAGTTTTCACTAAGGGTCTCAAAAAGTTCCCATGCCTCATTCTCATTCTTGTGCATGAAAGTCCCACCACAAGAAGAATCAACCATTTGCCTATGTCGGTCTCTAAAGCCATCATAAAAGCATTGAACCAATTGCCATTTAGGAATAGCATGATGGGGGCACTTTCTAAGCAATTCTTTTAATCTTTCCCAGGCCTCATGAAATTGTTCTCCTTCTTGTTGGGAGAAACTCGTTATCGCTCTCCTAATGCTATTGGTACGACCAATGGGGAAGAACTTTTTAAGGAACTCCTGTTGCATTTCTGCCCAAGTAGAAATTTTAACATTGTCCAAAAACTGAAGCCAATGCTTAGCTTTATCTTTAAGGGAGAATGGGAAAAGAAGTAACCTTAAAGCATCAACTGAGAGGTTTTGAATTTTAACCGTGGAAGACACCTCTAAAAACTCATCTAAGTGCTTATAAGGCTCTTCATTGGCATGTCCATAAAAAGATGGTAGCATTTGAATCACACTAGATTTGATCTCATATTGAGCTGCCTCTATGTTAGGCAACTTAATACAAGAAACCGGAGTATATATCATTGGAATGAAATGCTCACTGAAGGGCCTCATTGGATGCTCATAGTTTGCCATGGTTCTTTGCCTTCTAAGGTTGGCCAAAGTCTCTTCTAACTCTAAGTCAAGTGGAGTCAACTCAGGGTTTAGGGACCGACGACCATGCATGCACACAGAAGAATAAAAAAAAAGAATAAGCTAAATAAGGAAAATTAAAAGAAAATAACTATAGCAAAAGGGAGAGTTTAGGACGTACCTGAAGCGCAATCCACGTGATCTTTCGAACAAAAGTTACACATGTGGGATCTGAGGGATGGGGATTTTTAAAAATTAACCTAAACAACCCAATCTAATGCAAATATTACAATTGAAAAGTCTTAAATACAATTATATCTAAGAAAGAAAAGATAACAACCTAAACTAATTATCGAATCGCTACTTTTGCAGTTACCTACAAAACAAAAGAAAAAGAGATTAGTTAAATAAGCAAAGAAAAATAAAAAAATTAAAAACACTAAAATTACTCTAAAAATTATGCCTAATTGACAAAAATCAATCCTAGCAACCGTGCTTTGGTTCCCCGGCAACGGCGCCAAAATTTGATCGTGTCGCTAACCAATCAAAAATAAAATCCTATACTAATCTAGCAAGCAGAAAGTACGGGGTCGAACTATGGGGAACTGAAAGGCTAAGTCACTAAGATTGAATTCAACAAAACTAAATTTAAACTAAATCTATTAATTAATGCAAAAACGTTAACTATGAATATGTGAAGATCTTTGGGATTTCGAATCCCCAATGCTTTTCCCTAACCGATATACTCTACACTTCAAAGTAAATTAAGGATGGTTTTCCTAGATATGCCCTATCTTCGCAAGACTATCGTCCTTAGCGGAAGCTTGGCACGCTTAGTTCGCTGAGTTATAGAACATCTTTGGCCAAACTCAAACACAATCAACTAGAAGAGATAGAACAATCAAATTAATGAAATAAGCATGGTTCATCTACATCCCAAAGAAAAGGAACTAGCTACTCATTATCACAAAGTTCATAAGAAAAATAAAGATGAAACATAGGGAGAGAGAGAGAGAGAGAGAGAGAGAGAGAGAGAGAGAGAGAGAGAGAGAGAGATGTGGTCTTCTTCTTCAGCAATGAGAGAGTGAGAGCCGCATTCGCCGTCCTCTTTTTCTTTGTGGTTGGCTTCTCTTTTATGTCTCCCGCACACAATGAATCCCTTCTCTTTACCCGTAGATTCGACCTTTATTCTTTCGGAATTTGGAAAAACTCAAAACTGGAAAGTTGTAGATATTTTCAATATCGTTCCATAGCATCTTGAATCATCGAAATCCAAGCTCATACGAGAGAGATATGCCCAAAATACTGAAGGTAGGTCTGTTTACCCGATTTTCAGATTTATTACCAATTTTGTTCCTTAGACCTCCACCTATTTCCAATTTGGCTAAGATCTCACTTTTCATGATTTCTTGAGCAGCAAGATTGAATGCCATGATTTAAAATCCACCAATATCTAATATATTTGCCAACTTTACTCCATATTATCTCTAATATCCAAAATCTCCTTATTCCTGAAAAATACACAAAAACACTCAATTAGATCTCTTTAATTAAATAGTGTAGGGTGTATTTTAAAAAATAATTTATGTTGTTATTTTTTTTTTAAAATACTCTTCTTTTTTGTGTTTTTTATTTCAAGAAAAAAAAAAAAAAAAAAAAAATAAAATATATATAGAAAATAAAGAAAGAAAAACAAATCTAATTTTGAAGAAAGCGGGGTGGCCATTAGCAAGGGGCAACAACCTTTAAAACCCTGGGTTACCCTAATTGACAGGGGGCCCCCCCCGGCCCCCGAAAATCAATCCTAGCAACCGTGCTTTGGTTCCCCGGCAACGGCGCCAAAATTTGATCGTGTCGCTAACCAATCAAAAATAAAATCCTATACTAATCTAGCAAGCAGAAAGTACGGGGTCGAACTATGGGGAACTGAAAGGCTAAGTCACTAAGATTGAATTCAACAAAACTAAATTTAAACTAAATCTACTAACTAATGTAAAACGTTAACTTGAATATGTGAAGATCTTTGGGATTTCGAATCCCCAATGCTTTTCCCTAACCGATATAATTCTATACTTCAAAGCAAACTAGGGATGGTCTTCCTAGATATGCCCTATCTTCGCAAGACTATCGTCCTTAGCGGAAGCTTGGCACGCTTAGTTTGCTGAGTTATAGAACATCTTTGGCCAAACTCCAACACAATCAACTAGAAGAGATAGAACAATCAAATTAATGAAATAAGCATGGTTCATCTACATCCCAAAGAAAAGGAACTAGCTACTCATTATTACAAAGTTCATAAGAAAAATAAAGATGAAACATAGGAGGAGAGAGAGAGAGAGAGAGAGAGAGAGAGAGAGAGAGAGAGAGAGAGAGAGATGTGGTCTTCTTCTTCAGCAACGAGAGAGATGAGAGCCGCATTCGCCGTCTTCTTTTTTGTGGTTGGCTTCTCTTTTATGTCTCCCGCACACAATGAATCCCTTCTCTTTACCCGTAGATTCGACCTTTATTCTTTCGGAATTTGGAAAAAATTCAAAACTGGAAAGTTGTAGATATTTTCAATATCGTTCTATATCATCTTGAATCATCGAAATCCAAGCTCATACGAGAGAGATATGCCCAAAATACTGAAGGTAAGTCTGTTTACCCGATTTTCAGATTTATTACCAATTTTGTTCCTTAGACCTCCACCTATTTCCAATTTGGCTAAGATCTCACTTTTCATGATTTCTTGAGCAGCAAGATTGAATGCCATGATTTAAAATCCACCAATATCTAATATATTTGCCAACTTTACTCCATATTATCTCTAATATCCAAAATCTCCTTATTCCTGAAAAATACACAAAAACACTCAATTAGATCTCTTTAATTAAATAAGTATGGGGAATTAAATCAAATAAATAATGGTAAATGCATGCTTATCAAATACCCCCACACTTGAGTGTTTTCTAGTCCTCGAGCAAAAGAAAAAAAAAATAAAATAAAACTAATACAGAAAATAAAGAAAGAAAAACCTAACTCACTTTCGTAGGAATCACGGTTGCACTTAGCATGTGCAACAAGCCTTTAAACCCCTAGGTTACCCTAATGGACGAGTTGTGTCTCGTGAGTGTTTGCAGAGAATATACACACAAAATTCTTAAGCATGGGGAAGTAAATCAAATAAATAATTGTAAATGCATGCTTATCAACATGGGACATCCTATCAACCCTAGACCAGTGAGGGTGTGATTTATTTTTATCTTTTTGGCATTGAGTCTCATTCATATCATTGGGGTCATGACTTTATTTCTCATTTATACATGTTAGTTAATTTTATTTGTATAAGATTCTATTTAATTAAATATTAAATATAAAAAGAAAGGAAACTGTTGATATGTGTTAGGTTGTACTTGCTAAGTTTCTTCCCGAAACTTACCCCTTACTTCTACAGATGATGGACTTGATCTGAGGGATGATGGATATTCGGAGGATGAAGATCAAGATTATGTCTACTACATCTCTTAGGATAGATAAATATTGAAATTTCCTATTAGTTGTAAATCTTGGATTCTAGACCTTTACTTGGATTTCATTAAAATTATGAGACAATTCATGGAAGCATTTTGATTTATATTTGAATATTTTCCGCTGCGATCATTTGTAGTTTTGGTGGATTTTATTATTCACATTGTCTGTGGAAACCCTCTTAGTGTATTTTGGTTCACTACCTAAGTAACGTCGATCCTTGATCAATGACGACTTTCTCCTTACATGGAGATTGGGGCGTTACATTATTATTGGGTGAACCCACAACCCTAGTTGGTAAATAGATACAAGAGAAGTAAGTCTCAAAACCAATCCCACACATTCTCATATCATCATTCATAAGATTTGAATAAAATAGAAACAACCATACTTTCTTACCTTTCATTCATGCAAAGTCACACACAATAATCACAAGATATAAGATAAAAAAGTAATGCAAGATATCAGTAATGAAAGTTAAATAATATCATCAAGCATACAAGATATGGTTAAGTATATTCCTTACCTTTCAAATTAGTTAACCTCTCCAAAATCTCACAATGCTCACCCAAGAATATGTAATTAGACCCAAGATAACCCTAGTTGCATAAGAGAAAGAGTAAGTATCAATTGGGAATCAATTGGGGTTCAAAAGAGGTCTAAGACATACTTCTCGGATATGGCCGGTTGCATAAGGTTACAGGGCCGGTTGACTGGCCGGTTAACCCACCATCAACATAGTTTTGAGCAAAAAATCATATTTCAGCTCCGATTCGAAATCGGATCGAAGGGGGACTTTGCGGTCTTCTAGTTAATAGTAATGGGGTCTTAAAAGTACCAACAATTTTCCCAACTAGGCCTCAAACAAAAAGCCCCAAATTTGGCTCTTACAATGCCTACGGGCTTCTATGAGAGGTTCAAAACGAGTTTGAATGCAATAATTCTTATAATCATCTCTCAGAAACAATGGGAGACACAAAGAGAAGAAAAGGGAAGCATTCATTGTAATCTATTAGCCCCAACTACCAAAACCTAGCATTCAGTGATGAAGAATACTATCAAAACTAGGCTAAAGAGAGAAGTTTTCATGAACACTCACCTTTCTTGGCTTTACCGCGATGATTCAAGCTTCGATGCGACGCTGCATCCAAAGAATCCGTAATCTCCCTTGGTTTTCTCATTGTCCAAACTCTTAACCCCACTCTAGTAATAAGAAATACGTTTTATGATGAGCGGAGGCATAAAATAGGGTTTTTTATACCCATTTCCAAAATTGCCCCGAATTGGGAATGGGCGGTTAAACTAGGGGGGTCAACCAGCCCAATCAACTAGCCATTGGTTGCCCCCTCAACCGGGATCTGATTCCTATGATTTTCTATTTGAAAGAAAGGTCTTTCAAGGGCCTACGTTTACCTTGTCATTTGGAATTTTCTTCATTGGTTTAAGAATGTGCCAAAATCTATTTTTAATGCCTTCATGATTGATTTTCTCTCTCCTATTAAATTATAAGAGTGGTCGAGTCATCAATATGGCCATCCACTACCATGGGGTCCACTTTCAAATCTTCGAAATTGACACGAATGGCACACAATTATCGCCTACTCGAGTTTTATGTTCACGGTCCTAAAACCATGGGTTAAAGGATTAGAAATTCGGGGAATTTTACAGTTACTTCTATAACCACTTGTGGATTCCCTGTTACTTTTGTTGAGTTAAAAGGCATGTTGCTCACTCAAAAAAAATCATCTCAAGGATGACTTAGCCTATGACTCCTTTGCACCTTTGGCTAATCTCTCTCAGACAGGCACTACTCGCCATTATCGCCCTCCTTTTCGAGGTCGATCAAAGAACAAAGGTAGACCTTTTCAGGGAAGATCTTCGGGCTATCGTCCTCCATTTGTTGCCACTCCACCTTCCCCCTCTACTAGTGGTTACAAAAAATATCATCCATCTATCATTATTTTCCAAATTTGTGATCGTCACGACCATAAAGCTCGTGATTGCTATCAACATTACAATCATGTTATTCAGGGTACGGCCAATGCTCGCCCCCTTTGTGCATGTTTCTGAACTTTTTGGTGGCACTATTGTAGATGAAACTTGGTATCTTGACTCTGTGGCTACATATCACTTGACTAATGCCTTTGACAACCTTCAAATTGCTCACTCTTACATTGGTTCTGATCAGGTGTTAGTTGGTAACGGTGCAGGCTTGCTAACCACTCACACTGGTAAATTTTCTATTCCTAGAAAGCATTCTCCCATTTTTCTAAATAAAGTTCTTCATTTTCCAACCATTAAGAAGAATTTATTATCAGTTTCCCAGTTTACTCGTGATAATAATGTCATTTTTGAGCTTCATCTTGATATGTTCTATGTGAAGGATCAAGCAATAGGGAATTGTCTTCTTTAGGGAACCGTTAGGAATGGGCTTTACTAGATACACTTGGGCGAATTTTCTCGATAGGATTTCTTTGGTGGACGAGCTTCTGTCTTCCAATGGAACTCCAGACTTGGACATCTTACTTTTAAATTAGTCCATAGCACTGTTTCTAAATTTCAATTTCTAGTTACTTTTGAGAAAGTTCAGTTTTTGTGTGATGCTTGTCAGAAGGGAAAGAGTCATAAACTCCCCTTCTTCTCTTCTAATTTAGTTTTTAAAGCACCTTTGGATTTGATATACTCGGATATGTGCGGGCCATCTCCAATTACTTCTATTAATGGTTTTCGATATTATGTAATTTTTTGGATGCCTTTAGTAAGCACAATTGGCTTTATCCAATGCATTTGAAGTTTGAAGTTGTTGGGATTCTTCAAAAGTTTAAGTTGTTGAAAATTTATTTTCTCGACAGATTAAAAGATTTAAAAGTGATTGACGTGGAGAATATCGCCCTGTCTCTCGCCTTCCTTGTCTCCATATACATGAGAAAAATGGGGTTGTCGACTGCCACCATCAACATATTGTTGAAACTAGCCTTACCTTATTAGCTTACTCCTCCTGCCCTAGAAAATTTTGGAATTATGCTTCTAAAATTGCAGTATTTCTTATCAATAGAATTCCTACGATTGTTTTGGGAAATGTTTCACCCCACTACAAACTCTTTAAAGTCCATCTTGATTATACCACCTTAAGAGTTTTTGGTTGTACCTGTAATCCTTGCCTTCACACATAAACTAGAGCTTTGCTCTAGCATCCATGTATTTTTTGGGTAGAGTCCTCACCATTGTGGTTATCGTCATTTTAATCCTCAGACAGGTAAACTCTTAATTTCCTAACATGTTATTTTTTATGAAAAGCAATTTCCCTCTCACCATCAACCACCCACTGAGGTTACCCATCAATGTCAAGCACCTTTTACCTCTCTCCTTGGTCCTCCTCCTATGTTCCCTAACTCACCCACCTCCACCACCTTCAGTCCCACCACCCTCATCCCCACCCCTGGAAAAATCCCCATCCCTTGAGCTCCATGTCTCCCCTCCCTCTCTCACACCCAAATCCTCCCCTAGGCCCTAAGACTCCACCTCATCCTTATCCTCTCCTTCTTCTTTGGATCTCATCATTGATCTCCCTTACAATCCTCACCCTCCATCTCCTTCCTCACCTCCTCTAAACTTTTCTCTTAATACTCACCCCATGGTTACTTGCTCTAAAGCCCAACTTCTCCCTAGAGCCCTTCTTACATCTACCTCTGATGAAAGCCAGCTTGAGCCTACCTCTTTCACTATTGCTAACAAATATCCTCACTGGAGAACGGCTATGGATGATGAATTCAATGCCCTCTTAAAGAATGACACCTGGTCTCTCGTTCCTCCTCCTCCTCAGACTAATGTTATTGGTTACAAGTGGGTGTTTCAAATTAAAGGAATGTTGATGATTCAATTGAACGATACAAAGCACAATTGGTGTCTAAAGGGTTCAATCAACAGGAAGGTCTTGACTACAACGAAACTTTTAATCTTGTTGTCAAAACCCACTACAATCAAATTAGTTCTATCTCTTGCTATCTCCCTTTCTTGGCCTATTCGCCAACTAGTCATCCAAAATGCCTTTTTGCATGGCTTCCTTAATGAAACCGTTTATGTCACATCCACCCAGCCGGTACCCTACCTGGCATACCCGGGTATGTGATCTGCAGTCCAAGGATCAAGCATCGAGGGACCATGCCTTCCCACATACGCGATAACACAATCATGAATGATAATAATCAAGGTAAAAGCAAATAATAAAATATATCATGAATAAGATACGAACAGATAATCAGAGTGCGGAATAAGATGATACCAAATGTATAAGTGTGATAAAAAGAAAGAGAGAGGTGAGCGGAAGTCACTCCCTCAGTGGCAGCGGAAAAGTAGTAAGAAATCAAATTAAGTTACAATCCAACATCTAAAAGAATAAATCAGTGAAAGTTAATTACATATCCAAGTTCCAAAAGTAATAGAGAAAAAGGTCTAGACTAGGGTTTCCTCAGTCTTATATAAGACATCTTAATATGTGTAGACATAGTCCACCAGACATGGCCTTTTCCACACCAGGGTCGGGCTAATCCTGGTACGAAGAGAAATCACCCGTGGGACCTTCACTATAATCTTCGTAATAGCCAAGACCTATAGTGTAGTATGTGGAATCCTGGTCTGCCTCGATAAAGGAGCCATCAGGTTCTTCAAAAACCTGCAGGGAGATCTAACAAAACAATTGTACAAAAAGGAATGAGTTCAAAAGAACTCAGCAAGACAAGTTATTCCATAATACATAAGTCACATGATACAAGTCATAACATGATGCAGATGACATGAAACATATGCTGCAAATATGATTCTAACTCTATGAATGCTAGTCTCTATAGTAGACATGCTTTAAGTCATAGCACCATACTTCTTTGGGTAGGTCACACACACACCCTCAACCATTTAAGATATCTTGGGTTCCCTCAACCATTTAAGATATCTTGGGCAGCCGGTTGGTAATGGGTCCCGCATCCCTCTAAGACATTCCTTGGCTGGGGATTTGGTCACCACTCTCTCACATCATCATTGGTATAAGTATTGGGGCATGTCACGGCAAAGCTTAGCCCAATGCAAGTCATCTACTTAGTTATGTCCACTCAAATCCGAATACTTCCATTCCTCCTCAACCATTTAAGATATCTTGGGATCCTTTCCGGTATCCTTCATACTAGTCATGGATATACTCACTGGACTCATCAACCCTATTGGTCATCCACAAATAGTAGACGGGAAGCTCTCACGTCCCCTCACGGATCATTTCACCGGTCTTGAGTGCCCGTGAGCCCAAGTCTAGCTATTTGCAATCTTACCAATAAATGGCTCCCACAATGTGATTTATGACCTCTCATGGATCATTTCACATGTCTTGAGTGCCCAAAAATCCCCATTGCTACCACGGGTCGTTCGGTCTCAATACCCTTCGGATTCGGGTCTGACACGACAAGGACATCCTAGCCACACTACTAGACAAGTCCTATGTATGTCATCCAATAATCCGGGAAAGCGTCGATGGGCATCTTCGTAGAACATCCCATACTATTCCCTCCGATCTCCAAGGACAGAAGTGTCAATAGGACACTCCCAAATCCCAATTTATACCTAAGCAATTACATGCTTATTTCCATCATATCATATATCAACGATACATCATCATATTGAAATATATGCCATAACATCACATGATCAAGTGTATAAGTAAATGACAAGAATAAATAGACATGATAAACAAAGTAATTAAGCATGGTGCTACAATCATAAGGTAACTACAGTAGTCATATGATGTCTAGAATCAATTAATAAACTAAGCCTACTAAGTTGCCAACAACAGTGTAAAAGTCATACAGTCTATGTTATATGGCGATAACCATCCTTACCTTAAGCTGTGATGATGATGATCCAAAAGTCACAAAAGAATGATCCAATGATGATATTAAGACCCTAGACAAACACAAATGAAAGATTAGAGAAGAAATCAGGAAAATTGAAGGTCGAATGGGTCAAAACGGTGAGGAACACAGTTCAGCAGCATGCTTGGTTGATGGGATCGACCAAGCAGGATCAACCAAGGACAGTCTCGGGGCTGCATAGTGTATTTTGGTGATTTGTTCCGAAATCGGTCTTCTGGGGCTCCAATCGATCCGAAACTTGGAGGGATGATTAATAATAGTATAAGAACACATCTAAGCAAGTAATTAACATCATCTAATGATTTAATTAGAAAGCCCCAGATTGGAATACTAAGTTCTAGAGACAAGAATCATAGCATAAATGAGAAATCAATGTAATTGAAAGGGAAGCTAAGGAATTAGTTGGGGAATGTGTTAGAAAAAGATTACAATCATTTGCAAGCTATTAATTAGACTAATCATACTCCACATTTCAGTTTAGGACAAGAAATCAAGTTTCTAAGCAAGGAATCATGGTAAGGCATATGCAATGATCAAAATGAAAGTGAGGTATAGCAAGAATGAAGGGAAATCACTGTAAATGGGAGGAGACACTCATGACAAGGTATTTGCAAGGTTGTAGCACCACAAAGAAGAGGAGTGAGTAGGATAGAGAGAAAAAGAGAGAGTCATACCTTAGGAGTTGATAATGGAGGCAAGAGAGAGTGATTTGCAATGATTAGAGTAGAATATCCTTCACCAATATCGAGGAGCTTTGGGGAACCTTCTCCACATTCTCAGGTGTTGCAATGATTAGAATTGGATTCAAAACACGAGGCTAAAATAAATAAGGTGTGGAATATTCCAAAGGAATCATTTACTCGAATCTGAGCAGCCTTGGTCGATGCTCCTTGGTCAATGGGATCGACCAAGCATAGTTCAGTAGGAAAAAAAAATCAGCAATAATTCAGCAACTTCGGACAGGGATTCGAAGGGCTATACGGGGTCAAATTGAGTGGGGTTTTCTTCTACAAGTCAATCAAGAAGTCTAGTTTCGGGAAGTACCTTTTGTCACACCCCGCCCGCCAGGCCCGGTTAACCGCCCGACAACCCGTGGGTGCGAACCGTCACAGGATCCATGGTTTTAGTCTATTAACAATAATAAATACAAATATAGATAATCAAGAGCAAGAATAGTGCAATAATTAATAAAAAGGTTATAGGAGTCCAAATACTCCAATAAATATCCAAGAAAGAATCAAAGGAAAGAATCAAGAATCAAATGTAATATCAAGATCAGCGGAAGCAAAATAAATAACTAAATAATCTTCTTTCTGGTTTTCTTTTATAAATCTAAAAGCTAGTTTTCTAACTTAGCAAGTAAAGATGTCCTCCAATCTTTCTCCAAATGATCATCAAAATCCTGGCAATCTGCCTCTGTCGGCCATCAATGGGTGCTAAAAGTGCACACAATCATCATCATGAGGCTTCATGCTCTACAAGTCCATGTACCACTGTCTGTCTCACATCAGCTTCATGCGAGAAGGCTCTTTCATATGAATCATCTCCAACTTCCGACGTTGTGGAATCATCTGTACAGTTTATATAATACATACAATGAAAGGAATGAGTTCCAACGAACTCAGTAAGGAACAAGCAGTTCTCTTATATATGTCAATACAATCCACGAATGCACATATGAAATGATATGGATGGTATGCAGAAATATGAATGCTACTAAGATCTAACTATGCAAGTCTCTAATAGCTGACATGCTTTAAGATATACACCAGCCTTCCTCAGACTAAGTCTCATCACTCTGATCCGGCAAGGACTGGTTACCTCTGTAGGGATCCTGGGCAAAAAGGGAAAGTCCACTCCTGGCTGTCAAACCATGGCTGGGGGTTCAGTCAACACTCTCTCACCACGACCATTGGCAATGAATACTGGCGCATGTTGGGGTTTTCAATCCATTGCAAGTCATAATGGCAACATACTATATGGAGTCCAAATACTTCCCCTATGGCACCAACCAACTTGGTTCAGTATCCTTCGCAACCTAGGAGTGAGAACCCTCACGGACTGGCTACTGCTATTGGACTACACTCCTTAACCCTATGGTCATCCACATATTATTGGGGCGGATGCTCTCATGACTCCTCGCGACACCCGGTCCGTTCCTTGGACGTCCATGAGCCCAACCCTAACATATGCAACCCTACCATTGCATGACCAACAGTGGACCACTGAGTCTCCGCACGGACTGGTTACCCCTGTAGGATGAAACATAGTCACGTCACCATTGTCACGGGTCACCCGGCTTCAATTCCCTTGCCGAAAGGGTAATAGCATGTGGGGTACCTAGCCATGCAATTCTAGACTCTCCTAGGTATGTCATCAAGTAATCATGATAGTGCTAGAGGCATCAGTGAGCATCTGTCCCATAACACAGCTCTCTGATATCTCTAGCCAAGATATCCCAATGGAATACCTCTTCCATCACAACTACACTACATCATTCTTTATCATATCATGAACAGTTGTGCAATATCATAGAATATGAAGTACATCAAAGAACACCACTAACAGCAAGTATACAATAAGATTCACATGCTTTATACAATTACAGCAAGTTACATGATCAAAGAATAGTAAATAGAACAGCTGAATCATCATGTATATGTAATTGCATATAAATAAGAAAGCATGTCCTTACCTGTAATTATGTAAAATTCCTCTAACTTGAATTCCATAAAATATTATAAGACTTTTATTTGAAATAGAGAACACCTAGGCATAGGGTTACAAGAATATATAAGAGTCAAGAGTCAAAACAAATCCAAAATCAAACTTACACAGACACTGGAAACCAGCCGGTCGCTTAGGTTGAGCGACCGCCACTAGTGACCGCCCCAAAAACAGAGCGTTACAGATCCGAAACTCAGGCTTCTGATCATCCGTTTTCAATCCGGATTTTGAGTGACCATGGCCTAAGTTTCGAATCTAACACTCCTAGAGACATTAGGTGAAGGGAAACCTAACAAACACTATAAATAGATTACCCATAAACTCTCCCCTTGACTGGATCTATCCATTAACAAATGCAGGGATTCGTTTCTGGACAGGATCTCGTCAAGAACATTGGAAAGGGAGTACAACAAATCAATTGGGTAACTACTAACAAAAAGGGGATGGGTTCATATCAATTAGAGGTTAAAAAGAAGAGAATAGCAGATGGAGATTCATTACCTTAACCAGAATCACCAAGAATAGAAGAGAAAAGGTTGCATAACATTAACAGCACTTCATACCTGAATCCTGCACGTTTCCACAGTTGCCTAATCACCCAAAATAGCAATCCCGAACATAATAATGCGTTAATAGGGCGAGGGATGCTATTTATAATGATCAGGGGGCAAAATAGGGCAAAACCCCGAAAACAGAACCGGGCGGTCGCTTCAGGTGGTCGCTTGGTTCAATCGACGGCCACTAGCAACCACCCCCATGTATATTGCTATACAAGGGTGCTTTGCCCAAATGAAGATATGGGGGAGATCTTAGTCCGAAAAAGAATCTCAATAGGTCTATAACAAAGGGGTTAGGATTTCATCATACATAACCTATGACTCTCATGGAAAGGCTAGGGGGAATCAAGATTCACCCTAGGGAAAGAGAAACAAAGAATGCACAATCTAAAAAGGTGTTGGGGAGTTTCCAAAAGATAAAAGAACATTAGGGTTTTAGATATGGTTGCCTCTTATGAGAGTTGGTTACCTCTCATGAGAGTTACCCATAATTAACTCTCACAAAAACAACCCAAGATAGATAAAAGAACATCTCATTAGTATTTCAAAATAAAGAATGGATTTAGGAAGGGTCTACCAATGAGAGAAAATAAGGTTCTCAATTAAAGTGAAAGGAAAGAAATTCAAATCATACAATTAGGGGTTTACTAACAAGAATCCGTGTATCCCACGGAAAGACTAGGGAGAATAAAGATTCCCCTTAAGGCAAAGAATTTACAATCAAGAAAGGTTTGGGGAGAGTCCAATGAATTAATAGAAATAAAAGGGTCACCAATTGGTTACCCTCTCCTGAGAGTTACCCAATAATTTCCCCTCAAAATCTCTCCCTACTGGTTTTCAATGGTCCAAGGAAAAGTTAGGGATCAACTCCTCAATCATGAGGACACAAGGGAAGGTCATGTTAATAGTATGAGACCTTCCCCACAATCATAAATATAGGTAGAAAATTAGGGAAAGTGTCATCAAGATCATTGGTGGAGTCAAATTCAAGGATCATCACCATATGGCTTCAAGATCATAAAGTGAATTGGGGGATTCACTCTAGGGCTAAAAGAATTAGACAAGAGGTCATTACAGTAGTGTAATACCCCTCTCATGATCAGAAAATCAGAAGTAGAGAAGAAAAAATGAATTAAAGAAGAAATGAATTGAATACCAACCTCATAGAAGAGAAACCGGTGAAGAAATCTGAACAAATGCTTGAGGATCTTCTTTGGCTTCGAAGGAGAGGTTCTAGGGATCTTCCCACGTTCTCCAAGGCTTAGAAACAGATTGAGAGTGAAAAACATGGAGTTCCCCCTTTTAAATAGCACAAAGAGTTCAAGAATTACTAGGATTTCACCAAACCGACCAAAATGCCCCTGCCTGGACAGCTTATTCAAAACAAAGGATTTAATGGGCTTAACTTCAATATTTTTGGATGGGCTTTTTTCAACAACTCATACTACTTACCTAGTATGGAAGGATGTCTTCAAAACAGGTCCAACTAAGCTTTAGGTCCATCAACCAAGTTCTTCTTCACAAAGAGTAGTTCAACTCCAAATCAAATATGGTTTCCATAAAGAAACACCATCATCAATATCCATGGGTTTTGGGTCAAACACCATATCTTCTACTGAGATGGCCCACAAAGACATCTTCCTCATTTTGAAACATTGGATCAACTCTAAGGGAAAGGTCTGACATGGCTTCCTAAGATTTTCAAAGATAGTAAAACTGAAATCACGGTCAAACTTCAAAGTCAACATTAAACAAACCCTACTTCACCCAAAACAGATCGGGTCTTCGAGCTAGATTTGGGCTGGGTGTCACACCTTCGGATCGTGCACGGGAGTTCATTAGGTATTACAACTAGTTCACCCCTCTTTGATGCACAGATTTTCACTAAACATTGAAAATGTACTCAAGTAAGGGGCATCATCGTCAATGTCCATGGGCTCGGACTCCGACACTAAATCATCAACCAATAGGGTCCACAAGTCTCTTCTACCATCGTTTCGGGTCTTCGGACCTACAAACATCAAGGGTTCCGGGTCAAGGTAAGGATAGGGCTGGATTTCACAGTTTATGTCAAACAACCACCAGGGTTTGCTGACGCTCTTCATCCTGATTATGTTTGTCTTCTTCACAGATCTCTCTATGGCCTCAAACATGACCGTCGCGCTTGGTTTGACCGCCTTAGTTCCTTTTTATTGAAATTTGGCTTTGTGGGATCTAAAACTGACACTTCTCTTTTCATTTATCATGGCATTTATGCTACACTTTATATTTTAATCTATGTGGATGACATCACTATTACTGGAAGTTCTGAGTTGTTACTTTCTAAATTTATGACTGCTATTGCCTCTGTGTTTGCTATCAAAGATCTTTGACCCTTACATTATTTTCTTGGGATGTCTATGTCTCCATTCTCTAATGGTCTTCATCCTTGTCAATAGTAGTACATTACTAATCTTCTTCATAGAGCCAACATCGGTGATTGCAAGCCTGTTACCAACCCTCTTTCTCCTTCTACCCAGTTGAGCAAGTTTTCGGGGAGCTCATGGCCAATCTTACCTTGTACAGAAGTATTGTGGCGGCACTTTAGTATGCTACCATGACTCGACCTGACATCCAGTTTGCTGTCAACAAGGTGTGTTAGTTTATGCAAAGTCCAACTCTTGATCATTTGTTTGTTGTCAAAAGGATTTTGTGTTACTTAAAGGGTACCATATCTCATGGAATTGTTATCACCAAATTCTCTAATATACATTAACAGCCTTTTCTAATGTGGACGAGGCTAGTTGTCCTGACAATCGTAAATCTACCAGTGGTTATGCTGTTCTTAGGACCCAACATTGTATCCTGGAGTTCTTGGAAACAATCCACTGTTGTTTGCCACAGTATGGAGTCTGAATAGCAAGCTCCGCTAATGCTGCTGCTAAGCTCAATTGGCTACAATCTCTCCTCAACGAGCTCCATGTATTTCTAAGTGATGCTCTAGTCCTTTGGTATATTTGTGCAACCTACCTCACTGCAAATCATGTTTTCCATGCTCGTACCAAATGTGTGGAGATTGACTTCCACTTTGTTCATGATAAGGTTGCCAAATGAGATCTTCTAGTTCGTTTCTTATCTACCAAGGATCAACTGGTTGACATCTTCACCAAGCTGCTCTCTACTCAATCAATGTTTCACCACCTTGTTGGCCAACCTCAAGGTCATTTCACCTCCCTTGAGTTTGTAGGGGCGTATTTGGGATATTTCTAACAAACCACACTAAACCCTAGCCGCCACTCCTTTTCAAGCTTATGCGGCTAGGGTTGCTTCTAAGATTTCCAAATTTGATCAAATTCCATCTACTACACTCTAAAGGGTCTCTACAAATGGTACTCACAATGACTCTAGCCAATTCAAAGAAAAGTTTGATAAAGATTACAGTTTCTATAAAACCCTGGTTAATATTTTATGTAATTTAAAACTCTTATCTTCATGTAAGTCCAAACATTGTAACTCAGGGAATCTAGATGATCATAACTACAAGATTCCTAGAACATTGATGAACAAGGACTCTACCTATATATTAGAAGCCATGCACACAACTTAAAACATAGTTGAAAACATCTAAAACTCTCCCGTGAACATAGGTTGAATTCAACTGAACCACGCAAAATATCTCTCACGATTCTAGCAGTTACCAATCAAAGTTGTGGTGGTGGCTGAGATGAATAAGCCATTATAGAGGAAGACAATGTCGTTTAGGCTGATACCATGTTAAGATTGAGTGGATATGGATCGGATGGATTTATGTGGAAGGATACAAGATATAGAAACATAAAATGGAGCGATCACCTCCACATAATAATATAACCTACCAATCCTATGTAGACAAAATATAAAAACTACCTCATTAAAATCAATAGGACCATTGTAGAAAGCAATAAAAAAATAAAAAATCTAAGGTAAAATAAATATTACCATTACATGATTACTCTAATGACGGGGACAAAGCTAACAGCTGGAATCCGTCATAGAATGATGTCCAGTTTCCGGTGATTCTAAACCTATTGAGAAGGGGCCTTCACACTATATTTGGAAAAGATAGCCAAAGAGACAGCAGCCTCACCGGACGGTGTGATATACAGCTTGGAGGTCGGTGAATAGCCTAATATAAACCTTTTCCTTTTTGGGTTAAACGTAGAGTGAAATAATACAGCAAGGGAATTAAGTGGGTTAGTAAGGATAATTTGGTCACTTCGGTGGGTAAATAATGGTATTTATGGCTGGGTCGACTCTTTCTCAAACAGTTCATCTGCATTTGGAAAACCATAATCCTGAAGATCGACTTTATCGTTGATCATTACCAAGACTTGACTTGGACAATTAATATACTTCGTAAAACCAATTTGTTGAACAGGAAAAAGAAGGTCAGCTGTGTTCCAACAAAATCCCATGTGATGTGAGTTCCTTAACCTGACAGACTTTATCAATATTGACCGCTTCCTCTCGTTTCTCCATCGATTTTTTCAAATGTTGTTATGCCGAGAAGGAAGAATGGGTGAGAGTGAGATTGAATGGTTAACATCATACCATTGCATTGATTAAATTATCAATGACATGAGTCATGCTGATCTTGCCTGGGTTTATTGCGATGATACTTACCTATCAAGAGAAAAAGTAAAATAGGGAACTCCATTTTCTATTTTACAGAATTCAGCCATCACAGATTCAGAAAAAAATTATTTGTACCACAACTCAAACACAAGCCTGTGATGGAATCAAGGTGACGCTAGAAGTTAGAACTGGACGTTGGCGGTAAAAGGAGTTTTCAATTTCTATTTAGAAATGAAGGGTTGATTTTCAAAGACGCGTTCTCAGAGAAACAAGTGGGACTATTAATATTGTTCATGTATTTTTACTTTTCTATAGTTGATTATTTCTTCTCTTAACACCTCTTCCCACAGCCTATATAAACCCATTTCAGTTCTGTCCCAGGAGGCCAAGACACAGCATCGTTTGTGACGCGTCCAAAATCTGCTCAGCCCTTAGATCTCCTCGTGATGACCTGCAAAACGAAAGCGTCAGATGTGGCCCGACCGCTGGGGTCGGGAGTCCACCACCGAAGGCTAAGTCAGTTGATGAACTTAATCACAAACGGCTCTGCTAGAAGCACAGAGCTAAGGAATGAAGAACTGGGAAAGGTGATCTAGATCGTAAGCCGCTGATAGTTCAAGTCTATCAGTATGTATCTGAACCTGAGTCTCAGATTGTGTGTTTTCGATCCTCCTCACCTCGTATGGTAGTGAGGTTTATATAGAGTGTACCTTCGTATCTCCTTCATTGGATGCACTTGAGCCTTCTTCGGGTAGTCGTTGGATCTTAGCAGATAGATCCGTTCAGCAATAGACTTCTACTAGTTTGGACTAGTAGAGGACTCCTGAGATAACTCTTTAGGTTATGCGATGATTATCCCTTCGATAATGATTAGCTGCAGCCGTCAATTCAAGTCTGCCATCATTAGGGTAATTACCCTAATCCATAAGTAGGATTAGGGCGTGCTTGTAGCTGAATCAGTTTTCTTCTTCAGCAAGCCATCTTCTGGATCCGGTTCGCTAGGGAGCGAGTCGGTTCCCTTTGTCTCGACCGGGGTCGAGGGTCGAACTAGGTAAGAACCTGGTTTGATCATAATTTCTCCGTATCACGAGCCCCCCAGACCAAGCGTTCGGTCGATCCCGAGGGCTTGGTTTTTAACTGGGTTCTTTGTCAGGCGATAATCTCTCCGTGCTTCGTTAAATGTCATATCACATTTAATGCGGTGGTCACTTTTCCTCGAGCGTTGTGAGGGTAAGGCCACGTGTCACCTTCCAGTCGATCTGTCGTGGCTCACGTAATCCAAGCGACGGTTTCCGAACGCCTGTTTCGTATTCGTGAGTTCAAACTTTCAAAACGTCTTTCAATCTCGGTCGTTGATTTTGAATCAATCTCAATCGTTCAAATTCCTGAACACTCGTGCGGGTGTTTTAAAAGCGGTTCGTTGTCTTCGTAGGTTTCATTCTTCCTTTCTGGAATTTGAACCTTTGTTGTCTGCTTCGTGCCTTCTTGCTTTCAAGCTTCTGCCTCACTGACTCAGTAAGTTTACTGGTCTTTTTCTTTTTGTAGTTTACTGAAACAAGTAATGGCGGACGACGGGGCTTCTCTGGTACCCAGTGTTGGTAATAGTAGTGAGGCTTTTGCTTCTCCAACAGTCGGATAGTGTTAACAAAATCCTAACTGTCCTCTGGCGCGAGTTTGCTGAAGTTTCTCAAAAAGGTTTAGAGAGAAAAACCGAAACTCCTCCTGCCCTCCTCGAGTCTGGATCTTCCAAGATTGTCGAGTCTTCTAGGCAGCCTCAAACTTCCAGGTCCGATGGTGGACCTGGCTCTGTTCCCTCCATTTATAATGAGGGAACCCTTCTTTCAGCCATCCAAGATTTTGATTTTCCTTCCTCTTATCAGGTTAGGGCTCCCCTCTCTGATGAGAGGGTTGATTCAACCCTTTCGGGTGAATTTTCTCTGTACATAGATGCACTGGAAAGCGGGGTTCGCTTTCCCTTTTTTAATCCTTTGTTCTCCGCAGTTCTGAATTATTGGGACATTTGTCCTGGAATGCTCCTTCCCAATAGCTGACGTCTCATCGTCGGCTTCTTGGGTTTGTGTTTTGAACTTGGCATTACGCCATCTCTTTCTCTCTTTGTACATTTTCATGTTCTTTCTATCTCTCATCCTCCCGGATGGGTTTTTCTGTCCAAACGCAATAAGGCTGAACTTGATTGGAGGGGTAGCATCCTTGCCAAAGGAATTTGCCCTTCTAACCACAAAAGATGGCGCGAACGATACTTTTTCTGTCGAGCGCCTCCATCGGATCTTAACTTCCCAACCGCTTGGAGGCGGTGTACTTCTTCTTCCGAGAATAACCGAGGCCTCCCCTTATCCAAAGAAGACGAGGCGGCCGTCAGGAAGATCAAGTCCATTCCATGGTATCAAGAAATACATGGATTTGAGGTGGAGTATAACTCCATTCTTCAGTACTGGGGCTTGGCTCATTGTGAGCTTCTAACCATCATCCTTTAACTTTACTGAAGTGATATGTCTTTAATTCTGACCCATTCGTCATTCTTCTTTGCAGTGCCTCCAAGAATGAACCCTGAGAACCTGCGAGTGAAGGCCGCTAGGGCCGTTGTGACAGCCGAGCAACGATCACCCAGAGCCTTGACCGTAGATCAAGAGGCTTCAGTTCCCTCTCCCGACCCCTTTTATAGGGGTATCAGGAATATCAGGCCCATGGCTGATGCTTCGGGTAAAGGGAATAAGCCAATGGTGGAGAGGTCTAATGTCTCCTCCTCCGCCCAAACCAAAAGGAGGCATGACACAATTGATGCTTCCTCCCATAAAAAATCCAAAGCTTCAACGGATTGTGAGGAGGTCATCACCCCCCAGTGGACCCTGAAGTTGACCGACAGGGTGACTCGGGATCCTGAGAAAGCTGCAGAGTGGAGCTCCCTCAGTTTTGCTCCTTCTGACCACCAGGAATTTGAAGCCCTGGATGACATTTCCCTTGTTAGTCAATCCACAAGGTACCGGTCTTCTCGCTTACTTATTTTTTCATAATTTGTTATGACTTCTTCTGATATTTTCCGCCTTCCCAGGAATGCTGTGTTGAGCTTTTATCAACACATGGAAGCATTGAGCCGGGTTGGCCGCACCAGCTCCTTGCTGCAAACCTGTGAAGAGAATTTGGCCAAGGCCAATTCCCGAGATAGACCGGGTCGACTACAGTGCCCGAGGAGCTGCAGAAAAAGCATGAGGAAGAAATGATCTCCCTCAAGGAAGTCCTCGATGCTTCGAAGATTCGTGCCGCTACTGCCGAGCGCGAGGCCAGGGAGCAAAAAGCAACTGCCACGTTGTTTGGTGACAGGCTTGAATTCCGATGTAGGGAGAACGAAGAATATCTGAAGTTGGCGATCCCTAGCAAGCCTGAGCATATAAAGCCAGAGCTTCGGAAGGAGTGTGTTCGGAAGTACCTGAACAGCGTACCTTTCTCCGAGCTGCTAGGTGCCTACAACATTCAAGCTTATCGCTTGGGGCAGAATGACGTTTGTGAGCGAATTCTTGCATCAATCCCTTCCTTCGATACTGCTCCCTTTCGTGAAGTGTGCCATAAAGAGGTCTTCGGGAAAGTTGGCATGGATCTCCCAGACTGGGCTCGGGAAGAAGATGATCCTTTTCCAGCTGACCCTCAATATGAGGCATACCTGGCTGACGAGCCGGCGCTTCCAGAGGAGAAATCACAAGCCGAGTCTCAAGTTGCTGCTGTAGAGGACTCAGCCAATGTTGTTCTTGAGGAAGGCTCTTCTCAAGATCCTGAGAAAAGTCCTCCCGACCAGGGTCCCTCGGGCAACAATGGAGAAGAGGCTCAGGAAGTTATCTTTTGTATCTTTGTAAAGATTTACCTTCTATTAATGAATAGACATTTCTTTTTCATGTTGGCATTTCCATTTCCCTGTCTCCTGCCGAAATCTTGCCTTGAATATCAAAGTATAAATGATAAAACTTATCACTTAACTTTACATTCCTCGCCAAATAATAATCTTGTAGAAATATTGTGAAGATGTGTTTCGGAAAGATGCATTAATCTTCCCCACTACTTCATTTATTGCAAAGTCCACACGTTTCCCTTCTGCGAAGTTCAAACGTTTTCTTGCTTTTGTATACCATTCACTGTTTCTAATGAATCGGAAATACATCCATTATTATAATGGCGGTGCGACGATTGGAGGTATCTCTGCATCGGGTGTTCGTTTCCACATGTTTCCATGTGGCATCCCTCCGACCGTTGATCTTGCTTTCTGCGGATTTCGAAGCGTCATTTCTATCTGGGTCGTCGGTTGTCCTTAGCCTTCAACCGTTGTCTTAATACCTGAGGCTATTTAAAGCCTTCGTGGGTACTCTCCATCTATCCTGCTATCCGCAAGTTAGATTTGCTACAGTGCTAAAGCGACATTCCGTCCTTCTGCCTGCTCCCGTATTCCTCGTACTCCAACAATAGCTCTATCAACTTCTGAACAAATGAGTTTTTGTTTTTGATTACTCATCTCTTTCCCCACTTCCCCCTGAGTAAACTGCACAGTAGTAATACTTGGGGTTTAGTTAATCGGGTTTGTCAGAAGTGATAGAGAACTAGGGTTTTCCCTTTTTCTCTTTTGTGTCGTCGTTGGATGTCCGTACTGATACGGCTTTTCCTTTTGCATAGTGGCTCCCAAGATCAACCCGAACTTTATCAGAGCGAAATCTAGCAAGAAAATTGTTCCGTCGGCGGTGGTTGGGGCCAGTGAGGTGGCTTCAGCTAGTGAATCCTCCAAGCGTAAGGCGACTGCTGTTGGTGAATCTTCAAGTCAGATTCCCACAGTTTCTATTGATGCCGCCCCTACGCCTCTTTTGCCCGAAGTGATCGCTCGTCTTTCCCAGGAAGATCTTGATCACTTCGTTGTTGATGGCGCGCGCGCCGCCCCTGCTGCAGAGACCGTTGGTGCACCCCCGAAGGAGACTCTTCGGGCATTTGAGGCAACTATGTTGGCGTCTGATGAAGGTGTGGTCCCAGCAGGCGCTGCTCCTATTTCCAACTCCAGTGCTTGTTTGGCATCCTCCTCCTCTCCTTCCGAGTTGGAGGATTTTGCCACCAGGAAGCGCCGTCGGGTGACAAGTGATGCAGCTCATCCTTCTCATCCTTCGCCTGAATTAGTGTCAAACGAGTTTGACAGAGCGTTGGAATGGTGTACTGCTGCTCGAATGACTTCTGAGAGCGCAGTACTTTCCAAACTTCCGGATGAAGTCTTTACGAAGTCACTGGTGATGTAAGTCTTTCATTATCTTTTGATTCTGAAAAATTACTCTTCTGCTCCTTTTTAACTCGGAAGTTGTTTGTAGGAGTCTTACTGGTAACTTCCACAACCAAGTGGAAGCAGTTTCTAGGCTCAGTGGGTTGAGCAATGAAGTTTCCAGGCTTCGGGAAGTCTCTGAAGCTAAAGATGCTGAGATTGCTCGCCTTCGGAAACTAGCTTGGGAGGTTGTAGGAGAAAATAATTCGATGATCGGTCATCTTCAGTCAGACTTGGATGATGCCAGGGAGAAGATCCGGCAACTGGAGGGAGCAGTTGGAAAGTCAGGAGCCAAAGGATCTGAAACGTTACCTCAAAGGCAAGTCGTTGTTCCTTTGCCCGAATCCCTTCCAATCGATGTTCGCAGAGCTGCGTCTTCAAGTATTTACACAAGTAAGCCCTTTGTTGATATGCTTGAATGCTTATAACTTGCAAGCGTCTAGGGATGGTGAGAACGAAGTATGGGAATCAATATTAAGGAAGGATCCTCATTTTGATACGACTCCCTACAGTGATGTTTGCCATCCTGAAGTATTTACCAACCTGGGTATTCCTCCTCCCGACTGGACCAAAGATAAGATAGATCTTCCACCTTCCGATCCAGATATTATGCATTGTCTGGAAGATTCTCCTGTTTATTCTCCCCTGGAAGAAGTCAATTATGACGAGCTCGTCTTGAATGCAAGTTTGATCGAGGACCATACTTCTCTTGGACAAGCTGAACAAAGAGTATGAAATTGTGGAGGATTTTATGTATACCAAAATATTTTTTGTAATCCTCATTTCTTCTCTTCTTGTCCTTGAATCCACACCAATGGTTGACTCATATGTTTGTTCTAGCAAAGTCGTGTCGATCTTGTATAACTTCTTAACAGTCACCGATGATGACTTTCTTTTTTGACCGAAGACTGTATCCAGCTTTTGTAGTTGTTTTGATATTGGCCTCTTTCGATCTTTTGAAGAAATAAGAAATTAACTTCATCTTGAACTTTGCCAGCCACTTGAATCGCTGTTGAATTAGGTCTTAGTTGTTTGAAACAATGCCTGTACTTAAAGATTTCCGGAGAAATACAATAAGTCTGAGAAGGAACTCACTCGGGTTTTAAACCGATGCCTTTACTTAAAGATTTCCGGAGAAATACAATAAGTCTGAGAAGTAACTCACTCGGGTTTTAAACCAATGCCTTTACTTAAGGATTTCAGAGAAATACAATAAGTTTGAGAAGGAACTCACTCGGGTTTTAAACCGATGCCTTTACTTAAGGATTTCCGGAGAAATACAATAAGTCTAAGAAGGAACTCACTCGGGTTTTAAACCGATGCCTTTACTTAAGGATTTTCGGAGAAATACAATAAGTGTTGAAGGACCCACACGAATTTTCATCCGATGCCATATAGTTGGATCTTGTTCTTGAATGTGGTGTATGATGCCCCCCAATCAAAAGATGGTTTGTTGAAAACCAAAAATTGCATTGATTGAGTTGAAAATGATTACATCGCGAACAAAATTGAAATCATCATCAAGGATAAAACTTTTTGAGATGCCTGGCATTCCACGACCGATCCAACTCTTTCTAAGTGTTGATGTTCTTCAGCCTATAAGCTCCTGAACCAACTGGTTTTACAACCATATAAGGTCCTTCCCAGGAAGGGTCCAATTTTCTTTGGTGACGCGGGTCGGAAGCTAGGGTGTTTCTCAACACCAAATCTCCGGCTAAGTATCGACAATTCTTCACTCGAGTATTATAATGAGACGCTATCCTTCTTTGATAATGTTGAGTTCGTGCTATTGCCTTTGCCCGAACTTCGTCCAACAGATCAAGACTATCAAGCAGTCCTTGTTCATTTGCTTTTTCCTCGAACTCACGATCCCGTAATGTCCCCGCCATTATCTCCACTGGTGCCAATGCTTCGGATCCATATGCCAACCTGAATGGAGTTTCTCCTGTGGGTGTTCGAACCGTAGTTCTATAGGCCCACAGTACATTATGAAGTTCTTCGACCCAAGAAGCTTTGTCAGCTTCGAGTCTTCTCTTTATTCCTTCTAGTGGCGTTCGGTTAGTAACCTCTACCTGTCCATTGCTCTGGGGGTATGCCACTAAGGACATACGATGCTCGATCATATATGTTCCACAAAATTGCTCGAATTGCTGACAGTCGAACTGAGTACCATGGTTAGTGACGATGATCTTTGGAATCCCAAAGCGATATATGATTGATTCAAGCACGAATTTCTCCACTTTTTTCTCAGTAATTGCTGCCAGTGCACTGGCTTCAACCCATTTCGTGAAGTAATCAATTGCTACTATCAGATATTCCCGTCCGCCTGACGCCTTGGTGAATTTTCCCATGATATCAATCCCCCACATCGCAAAGGGAATGGGATCTATAATTGAAGTCATGGTTTCCGCCGGGCGCTTCGATACTGTAGCATGAATTTGACAGTTACCACACCGACGAACATATTCCATAGCAGCCTCTTGGACCTTAGGCCAATATAACCCAAGTCTCAGAATTTTGTGAGCCAGGGCTCGTCCACCAATGTGAGCTCCACAAATTCCTTCATGCACCTCAGCCAAAGCTGATTTTGCTCCTTCGGGGCCTATACATCTCATAAGGGGTCCAGAATAAGATCTTTTGTATAGTCTCCCATTCTGAATGACAAATCTAGCTGATAGAATCTTGATCAACTTTGATTCTTTCGGATCCTCAGGTAATTTATCATCTCTCAGATACTCGATTATCGGATCCATCCAGCAACGCTCTGCTTCAATATAAGAAATTTCTTTCTCATGATAACTTGGAAAAGTTATTTCTTCAATATAGACTGAAGGGTCTAGATTCTTTTCTTTGGCATTGTCTAGTCGGGATAGCTCATCTGCCACTGAATTTTCGTTCCTCGAAATCTGAGATATCTTCAAATTCCGATATTGTTTTGAAATGCCTGCACTATCTCTTGATATTTCTGCAAGCGAGGTTCCTTAATACCATACTCCCCCTGGACTTGGTTGACTATAAGTTGAGAGTCACTATAAATAGTAACATCTGCAATAGACAATGCTTTTGACAACCGAAGTCCAGCTATCAGAGCTTCATATTTTGCTTCATTTTTACTTGCTTCAAATGCAAATCTCAAAGCATATCGAATAATAGATCCTGCTGGACTTTTTAATAGAATTCTAGCTCCTGCTCCATCTTTATTACTCGAACCATCCCCATATACCTCCCAAGTGGTTGGTATAATGGGATCCTCGATGGTGGGTTCCACCGGTGCAGTAGTTTCTACTACAAAATCGGCTAATGCCTGAGCCTTGATTGCAGTTCTGGGCTTAAAGCTCACTTGGAACTCACTGAGTTCAATTGACCAGGACACCATCCTTCCAGACAAATCAGGTTTATTAAGAACTTTACTAAGAAGAAAAGTTGTAAATACCTCAATTGGATGAGCCTGAAAATATGGCCTTAGCTTCCTGGCGGCCATCATGAGAGCCAGAGCCTGCTTCTCAATATGCGAATATCTTGTCTCCGCATCTAGCAACAAGTGGCTTACATAGTAGATCGGCCACTGTTTTTTATCTTTTTCACGAAAAAGTACCGCACTGACCGCTGAAAGGGACGTCGCTAGATATAGCTGTAATATTTCCCCCTTCTCTGGTCTGGACAAGATCGGTGGTTGTCCGAGCACTTCTTTTAACTCCTCGAAAGCTTTCTGGCACTCTTCAGTCCATTTTGCTTCCTTGCTGCCCTTCAAGTCTTTAAGTGCCTTGAAGAAAGGCAAACATTTTTCTCCAGACTTGGAGATGAATCGATTCAAAGCAGCAACTTTCCCTGTTAAACACTACACATCACGAACAGTTTTGGGAGCCTCCATATCAACCAGAGCTTGTATTTAGGCAGGATTAGCCTCAATTCTCCTCTGTGATACCATGAAGCCCAAAAATTTGCCCGAGGAGACTCCAAAGGCGCACTTTTCTGGGTTTAGCTTCATTTGATACTTTCGCAGTACTGAGAATACCTCCTTCAAATCTGCAATATGATTTTCTTTTGTAAAGCTTTTCACTAGCATGTCGTCAACATAAGCTTCAACATTCTTTCCTATCAGCTCTTTGAAGATCTTGTTGACGGCCCTCTGATATGTTGCTCATGCGTTCTTCAGGCCAAAAGGCATGACCTTATAATAATAGCTTTCACGATCAGTCATGAAAGTCGTAAACTTCTCATCCTCCTTATTCATAAGGATTTGATTATACCCTGAGTAGGCATCCATGAAACTTAAAGTTTCATATCCTGCAGTCGCATCTATCAAGAGGTCAATCCAAGGCAACGGATAGCAATCTTTAGGGCAAGCCTTGTTAAGATCTGTGTAGTCTGTACACATCCTCCACTTCCCATTCGCCTTTTTTACCATTACCACGTTGGCCAACCAAGTTGGGCATTCAATTGGTTCTATGAAACCAGAATTCTTGAGTTTTTCAACTTCACTACGAACGGCTTCATATTTTTCAATGGAGAAATTTCTCCTTTTCTGTATTACTGGTTTCGCCTTAGGATATATCCAGATTATGCTCTGCGACAACCCGATCGATTCCTGGCATGTCTTCAGCAGACCATGCAAATACATCTTTATTCTGTTGAAGAAATAACTTCAACTTATCTTTAAATTCCTCCAGCTGTTCAGACCCGATATAAGTAATCTTTTTCTCATCCTTGGTACACAACTGGATTTGTTCCAGCTTCTCCACTAGTTCAAGTCTTTGCATCTCTGCCTCTTCCCGATCGTCTCGAACTTCTATAGGTAGGACAGTTACCTTCCTCGGGCCCTCCTTGTCTTTTAAATAGGCAACGTAACACTGCCGAGAGATCTTCTGGTCAAAGGAGACTTGACCAATTCCCATATTAGTCGGGAATTTTATCTTCAAGTGTTTTGTCGAAACAATAGCACCTAGCTTGGATAAAGATGGTCGCCCGAGGATCATATTATAAGCTGGCAGTTCCCGAACCACCAAAAAATTGATTCGGACGGTTGTTTCCTTAGGAAAACTTCCAATAGATAAGTCCAACTGGACCGATCCTTCCGCCACTGCAGATGACCCTGCAAAACCATATAGATGTGTGGATGAAGGTTTCATGAAGTCCTGATCCACCTTCAATTTTTCATACACTTCGTAAGAAATTAGGTCAGCTGCAGACCCTGTATCAACCAAAACTCTATGCACTTCCCGACGTGCAATCTCTACCTTGATGACTATGGCATCATCATGAGGTAAACAAACATCTCTTTCGTCCTCCTCGCTAAAGGTGATAGAATCTTCACCATTCAGCTTCTTCCGCTTCTGCATCTCTCCGGTTCCAACAAATTTGGATTTTGTTTTCAGACTCCGAAGTGATTCGGGCTCTGGTCCCCCAAAGATGGTAAGGATCGGTGACCGAGTAGCTTCAATCACCTCCTTGCCCTTCTTAGACTTCGGGGCCTCCCTTGATCGTTCCGAACTAACTGAACGATCCCTTTTAGGAGCAGCCGTACGTGGCTCACGTGGCTCCTCCCTCCTTCTGCTAACAAAACTGGACAAATGTCCCTGAGATATTAATCTCTCAATATCTGCTTTCACATGACGACAGTCATTAGTATAATGACCATAGTCCTTGTGGAATCGACAATACTTTTCTCGATCCTACTGCTCTCCGGGTTTCAAAAGAATTTTAGGCGGCCACTTCAAGATATTTTTTCTTTTGATGATATTTAAAATATCTGCCCGAGGAACATTCAATGGAGTGTACTCACTTTTACCGGGAGACCTTTGGCGCCAAGCCTAAGATTTTCCAACCTGATCACGGACATTTTTCTTTGGCTTCTGCTTCTGCTTCTGCTCAGGAGCCTTCTGTTCCTTATTGGAGACTTTATTATCTCCTTGGCGCGCGTCTAGAATCTCCATGACTTCAGCACATCGGCATCTCTGTACCAACTCAGCATAAGTAGCAGGCATATCCTATAGTAATAACTCCAGGAGTTTCCGATTAGTGAGTCCCGTGAATAGAGCAGTTTTGGCTACTTGCTCATCCAAATTTTCTATCTCCATCGTTACTTTATTGAATCTTTTCAGAAACTCTCTGATTGATTCGTTCTTTCCTTGTCTGACAGTAAACAAGGTTTCTTCCGTTTTCTTGACCTGTATTCCACTCTGAAATCACCCTATGAATTTGCGCGCCAATTCATCAAAGTTTACGATCCTTCCAGAGGGAAGGTTTAAAAACCACTTTTGTGCTGCTCCAGTTAGAGATGAACCAAAAACCCCGCATAAAATTTCATCGAAATTACCCGAAACGCCATGGTGCGCGGCCGGTTGGAGTAGCACGGGGTTATGGGGAAACTGATATCCCGCAATTGGATCGGCAAAGGGAGTCCTCCGAATGACTGAGTAAATATCCTCAGTTATTCTTCCCTTAGCCAATTGCCCTAATTTCTCATTGATGTTGGCCAATTCCTGACCAATCTGGGTCGGGTGATCTTCAGCAATATGATCACGACCTCAATTAACACGATCATCCCGTGCTACTCGATCATCACGAAGAGCCCGTCCTTCCCGAGCATTCCGCTCGTCGCGAACTGCTCGATCATCACGAACGGTTCTTCTAACAGTGGGTGAGTGAGTTCTTACCCCTGTATCCAACCTTGTATTTGAATCAGTTGTACTCTCTTGCGGTCTGTCGAACCGATCGTCTCGCCTAGGTTGATCATCAATCCTCCTAGGTCCTCGGTCTCCTTCACTAAAATTCTGACCGATATTCCGGTCTTCAGCCAATCTCTGATCACGTGGCAATGCACGTCTCCCTGAATCGCGTTGATCAGGTTCTTGTGGTCAAACCACTCGTCTGGTGAGCATGCGGAGTGCTTGGCTCACCTCCAAGAGTTGAATCTTTACCTGATCCAATTGATCTTGGAGTGTATCAGGAGGAGGATTACGTCCTCCCTGGCCACCATCTACCTCGATAGGATTTTGGCTTCCCTGGGGAATATCTGGATTATTCGCTCCAGGGATCTGAACACCGGAATTGCGTTGTGCAGGCGGCTGCTGATCTAGTCACCATGGCTTTTCAAGTCGTTTCCCACAGACGGCGCCAAATGATGCGTCCAAAATCTGCTCAGCCCTTAGATCTCCTCATGATGACCTGCAAAACGAAAGCGTCAGATGTGGCCCGACCGCTGGGGTCGGGAATCCACCTCCGAAGGCTAAGTCAGTTGATGAACTTAATCCGAAACGGCTTTGCTAGAAGCACAGAGCTAAGGAATGAAGAACTGGGAAAGGTGATCTAGATCGTAAGCCGCTGATAGTTCAAGTCTATCAGTATGTATCTGAACCTGAGTCTCAGATTGTGTGTTTTCGATCCTCCTCACCTCGTAAGGTAGTGAGGTTTATATAGAGTGTACCTTTGAATCTCCTTCGTTGGATGCACTTGAGCCTTCTTCGGGTAGTCGTTGGATCTTAGCAGATAGATCCGTTCAACAACAGACTTCTACTAGTTTGGACTAGTAGAGGACTCCTGAGATAACTCTTTAGGTTATGCGATGATTATCCCTTCGATAATGATTAGCCACAGCCGTCAATTCGAGTCTGCCATTATTAGGGTAATTACCCTAATCCATAAGTAGGATTAGGGCGTGCTTGTAGCTGATCAGTTTTCTTCTTCAGCAAGCCATCTTCTGGATCCGGTTCGCTCGGGAGCGAGTTGGTTCCCTTTGTCTCGACCGGGGTCGAGGGTCGAACCAGGTAAGAACCCGGTTTGATCATAATTTCTCCGTATCAGTTTGTTTCCTTATCTTCCTCTATTTTCTCCAAAATAAGTTGCTTTTCTTTTAAACAGTGAACAGTGCTCCACATTCTTCTCCATTCACCATATCATTGTGAAAAAAGCATGGACATCGAACAAGCAATGGCTGGAAAGACCTATTGGCATCCAAAGGCAGACCTTCATTACCATGATAAACATCTTACGATGACCAACAGTTTGTCCGTGAGAAGCAGCATTGTAGACTTTGATGATGCCCATATCCATCGATCGGAGTACTTTGGCATGCATGAGATGGAAGTAACCAAAAATGATACTGCAGAGACCAAATTCGAATAGTAATTTGTTAAAAATGGTTGACTAGGCCTAGCAATCGATCAATTGATGTCAGAAATTGGGGAAAACATTGGGAGTTTTCTAGATCTAAAACCAAATGCATGTTCTCTGTACCTAGGAGAGTCTATTAAAGTATTAAAACTATGATTACATCAGTAAATAAGCCCAACTGGGATTCCACCCAAGGGAAGTGCAAATGGAATCTTAGATACTGGGATTGGATTAGAAGCTAATATAAGGGAAATTGTACCCTAGAAAGGTTGTAGGAATGGTGAACCTTTTTTGGGAAACTCATAGAATTGGGGAAGAAAAAACCCAAAATCCAAATTGGATTTCTAACAACAAAGGTGATTGATAGGCTAGTCTATGTTGCAATGACCGATTAGTTTTCAAAGCATCGACTAGCTGTGCATACTGATAGAAACAGGAACTATAACTGGTGAACAACTTACCCTACAAGACCACTAACATGTGTACATTATAATTTGGGATTGGGACAGGAGAAAAGTTCTTGAACCCGAAAGTGGAACATCATTTGCATTGAGCCAAACACTAAGGCAAAGTAAGGGGAATTTGGATGCTAGTTTTAGGAATGAGAATGCATCCAATTTACAATTTCTGGCCCTTGTATGTTGTTGCATGTTTGAATGCTATATTATAGTAGGTCATGCATTCATGGGGTGCATACAAGTGGCTGGTTGTGATATGATTCATTTATGCATTTTGACTTACTTAACATATGTCTTATGGTTCATTGAATGGAAATGACATGTGGGGTTAATAAATGACATTCAAATGATATATAGGGGGTTGTGGCTACGGCCATTGCCTCCAACTACGCATGCATCTACACATGTTCATACATCATAATATATCCATTTATCCATACAGATGCATTGGTTAGGACAAACCCTAAGTGCTACCACCCTATCAATGGGGGTAATGAGGTTGATAACCTATATTGTCAACTAGTGGTATCGTTGGCTGCCCAAAAGACAGAGGGAAAGCTGTGAGGTGATACCAAGTTCACTAGTGTACCGTTAATGCCATGCCAATAGTAGCTAAGTCTTGAGGTATGGCATAGGGTTGTAAGGGGTACTCATCCAACTATAGTGGTGTCTTGAGGATCAATACTCTTAGAATTGTGGGGGGATACTAAACCAACAAGAGTGGGTGCTTGAGGAATTGTATTGCTTAACCATGGATAGCACTACAAGGAGAAGACCTTGCATTTGGCTAGGCAAATCCCTAGCATGCATAAGTCCTATAAAAAGGGTCATGCATTTTACTTTTAGAGGATGGGAAGGATAATGAAAACTCGTGGATAAGTTGATGAGTGATATGGGACCAAGAGACTCATAAACCATGGTCATGGTACTGAGTGTGACCCTTGCCTCAAACACCCTATCATTGAGTAAATGATATGGATGAGTGTGGCCCTCCTATAGAGGATTGGTACTGTGCTTAATACATGGTATAGTAGTTGGAGACTAGCATATGGATAAATGTATTTGTTTGGCATTTATAGGGTTGCATATCATGCATTACGAATGTGATTGTTTCCCCTCATGAGTTCGATGGAACTCATTCCACGAGAAATCTCTTCTTTTAAATGATGCTACAGGTATGGAGATGGTGATGGTACAAAAGATGCCCCTGTCTGAGGAGATGGGTAATGCGGAGGCGTGGAAGCCGTTTAAGCCATTACTTGATGCTTTATGTTGCTGTTATACAGGTTTCTATGCCTCACACATCTCATAGGGGGTTGACATATTACACTCCATTTTCCTCGTAACTGGTAATATAGACATGTTTGGAGTATTAAAGAATCAGTATTTCAAATTGTATAACATATATCATACAGATGTTATATTATAATATGTATATTATCATCATTTATTAATTTCAATATTTATTATTAATAATTTCATTTTATTTAATGTATTTTATATTAGTTTTATATAAATATATTAAATTCATATTTAATTTATATAAATATAAATATAAATTATTTATTTATTGTTATAGGTAAAATCTATAGAGAATTGGTGAAATTACACTTGGACCTCCTGTATTTGTAATCAATTACATCTACTACCCTTGAAAATTATAGATGTCCCCCTACTGTTAAAAATTGAAAACTATAAATAGACAACTCTCCTGAAATAGTAAGGGAGCATTTGTAATTGATTTTTTTTAGCGGTAATAGATGTAATTGATTGCGAACACAGGGTCTATATGTTGCTGCCCTAAAAATTTTATTTACATATATTATTATTATCATACATATATTATCATATCTTTTGCATTATGGTGTGAATATTACCCTATTCTAAATTATGCTTAATTATGGTACTGTATTAGTTCTCCAATGAGGGATCTATATCACGGGACTCTGGGTTACTTAGGTAGGGGTTTAACTCTTCTGCAGCATGTAAAGCAGCAGCCATCCAGTTGCCGGCCTACCAAACAATGCCATGTGTTTCACAACATATCCTGACCATTGAATAGTTTAACTACTCAATCTGTTGTTAAACCAAATCGAATTGATGAGGTTCATTGATAAAGCTACACCATCAAACTGAATCATTGATTTGCACTCACCCTTGACTCACAACTCCTCTTCCCATATAGTCGCCATTGCCGGCTGGAGTCGTTGCATTTAGTCCCCGGGCCGGAGTCGACAAAGACTTCGGCGAACAAATCCTCAAGGCCTTTCTTGATCTTCTTCTATACTCTTTTTATTTTAATTGATAGGTAATTTGCATTACACAGGCTAATCAAGGTTAACGCCAGAAGAAGAAGAACAGAGAGAAATTGCAGAAAAATGCTTCTATTTGCATCCTTTTCCTCACACTACTACTCCAAGAAGCTCTGAACATGAGTTGCTTCCTCTTTATTCTCCCAAGGACTACTTCCACTTCTTGTTCTACTCCTCCTCCTCCTTAGATTCCAGTGACAATGGATTCTATTTTTAATTTATCAGAATTAAATTTCTATTACATTAATAATCCATGGAGATTTTAATCTATGATCTTCTTCACTTTTTTGAGTATTCCATTGATGTTCTTCAATAATCCATTATTGCAAATTTGCAATTGCAAAGTGCAGAGCCATTTAAAACCGTTATATTCATCATCCATTCAAACATTAGAGCCATTCTTTGAGATATGATTAAATTCTGTTGTGAAAAAGTCCATTAGATTGGACAATACTGACCGTCATACGATTGCGATGTTGTGGAAGAGGCTTGCAGATTTGATCTATCTGTTTTTCTCTTTTGAAAGTGAGTCAAGATATCATGATTTGGTTGGATAAAACGTACCGTTTAAATTTAGACCTGAACCGGTTTATAGAAAAACAAGTGTGCAATTAATCAAAGGCCTGAATTTTCACATGACATGTGGCGCCCATTCGTAGGGGCTACTGGATGGCCACTAGGAATGGTGCCACTGAGGATTTTAATCCACTTAGGTAGACTTGGCATGCCTAGCGTGGGGTGTGACAAATGCCAATTCATTCCTTGCCCCCACCACTCCCCACGCCTGCCCACAAAAATTTAGGACAAAAAGAAAAATGGGACACATATCTACAGAACTCAAGCAAAGAAAAATTACCTATTATGAAACTTGGTTTAATAAACAAAACACTTCATTTACCAAAAAGAAAAAAAAGAACACTGCCAACGGGGGTTGGTCCAAGTGGTAAGCAGCTTGGTTACCTTAAGCAAGGTTCCGGTATCGAATCCTTGTGGATGCAAAAAAATCCCCTCTGGGAGACTCACCCACCACAGCCAGGTGTGCGACGCGGGTCGAACCATTGGTTTATAAACCGGAGTTGGCAAACCACAAAAAAAAAAAAAAAAAAAAAAAAAAAAAACAGAACACTTCACAACACTAGAGTTGTTAGTTGGAGAACAAAAAGATTTACATTGCAAGTAGAGTAAAAACAATATTAATGGAATTTGATTCTAAGATACATTTTTTTTCTGTAGATAGTGTTAAGGATTCTTAACACATCATATAATGCTATATTTGGAGATGCCCAAAGATGGGAAAGAGAGAGCTAACTCTCTACACCCTGAAATGTGCAAGGCTGAGATCTATGTCCTTCGGAACCCTCCTATGTGGAGGGAACTTGGGGAGGAAACTTGAAACATAATTAGCAATCTCCAAGTAGTTGGTGTATTTGCCTATGAGTACTTCATTGCTGATCTTCTGATTGTCACTATGATCATCTCCACCGTAATTCGATCTGTTGTTTTTAATTTTCAATCCAGCCTTTGCTTCACTTAGAGGACTGTCTAGTGGTGCATAATCTTCCCCCAGTATGTTCTCCATGAAAGCTTTAGACTGAAATGTCCAGTTACCAGTCTTCCAATTGAAGCTGTAGAGTGGAAGGAACCGCTGACCATATTTTGCAATAAACTCTAATGCAGCTAGAATGAACTCAAACTCTTCTTTCGACATGTAGTAAGGGAAACTAACTCTAGTCCACCCAGGTTTTACACCAGTGTAACCCTATCAAAACAAATTCAAAGTAAGATTAGTCGGAGCAAATTTAAAAAGATCATTTGCCAGATTTTTGTGAGGTGGAAAGATTAATTTATCTTAGTAGTTAAGGATTCACCTTTTGTATAGCATCACGGAAAGCTAGTGAATGAGTCTCATCGACACCAAGTAGATGGTGACCATAGGGTCCAGCACAAGCACACCCAGCTCGAGCTTGGATTCCAAAAAGATCATTGAGGATCTTTGCAACGAAAGGCCCATGGAGAGGTTTATCTCTCTTGTTTCCCGACTCGGCCCACATATATAGACTGTTGCTACCCCTTCCATCTTTGCTCTGATCATAGGAGGAAGAATTGGTGGTAGAGTAAACCACGAAAGAGAGATCGCTTGTCTTGGAGCACTCGTATTCCCTAACACCCATATGTTTTTGTTTGGAAGAAGCCTTTGCATTGCTGCATTGATGTAGACATGCTCTTGGTTTTCAATCACGCTGTATCCCATGAAATCCTTCACCCAAAAAGCCATAGCTGCTCTTATCTTCTGGATGATTGGTGGAGTTCCAGCATCTTCCCTTTCTTCTACATCTTTGTAGTACAAAGTGTGCTGCATATTGATTCAGATGAATTAATTGTCATACGTTAGCTAATAAGTCCCTTCATAAAGTAATTAACTAGTCAGACAATGATAAATATAGGAATAATTACTTAGAGTAATGAGGAGGCTTACCTCTTCACTAAAAGCATTGACAAAATCAACAGTTCCTCCTCCGCAAGTGGAAGGTGCAGAAGAACTCAACTTGTACAAGGCCTTGTGCATCAATAGGAGGCCAGGGGTTCCAGGTCCGCCAACAAACTTGTGTGGGCTCATGAATATAGCATCGTAGCCTTCTATCTCCCCAGATCTCATGTTAATCTCTGCGTAAGGACCACTGCAAGTATCAAAGTAAATAATTTTTATCAACAATGAGATAAGAGAGAGTAATTGAAGAAACAGCCACTATCTAGACTAATATATTCTAACCTTGCTGCGTAATCAAAGCAAGCAAAAGCTCCATGCTGGTGAAGAAGCTTGGCGATGGCATGTGTATCAGTGTATGTTCCAGTAACATTACTACATGCTGAGAATGATCCCAACATAGGACGTCTGGAATCCTTGTAAGACTCAAGTTGGTGACTTAGAGCTCGCATGTCTATCAAGCCATCATCATCAAGCCCGATCTCTATCACCTCAGCTAGGCTGTTACGCCATGAGAGGAGGTTGGAGTGGTGCTCGTATGGTCCAACAAAGACCACCCATCTCTCCTCAGTCTGTAGGGTTGATAATATCTTATCTCTCATGGTTGAAGGCACCGCGATTCCCATCACCTCTTGTAGGCGCTTGATGGCTGCAGTGGTGCCAGAGCCACAGAATATGAGAGCATCATCTGGTCCTGCACCTAAGCAATTCTTAATGTATCTAGTGGCATCCTTGACCATCTTGGTGGTCTTGAGCCCCACGTAGCTGTCACTAGTATGCGTGTTACCTGTGGCCATGCACCCAACCAGAAAGAGGTTTAGCAACCTACATGCTTGATAGTATCAATCATCAAATGCTCTAATTCAATCAAATCAACTTACCATAAAAGGGAAGAACACTATTGTTGATATAATCTTCGATGAATCGGAGACTTCTACCGGAGGCGGTGTGGTCTGCATAGGTGAGAAGGCGTCTCCCAAAAGGAGTGTTGAATTCAACTTCGTGTCCGATCAACTGTGATCGTAACCACTCAAATTTGGTTTCTGCTGAATCATACTTAGTGACTTCCATGTCATGCATACCAAAGGACTCCGATCGACTGCTACGGGCATCATTCCTGTCCAAAATACTACTGCTGATGGATAAATTGTGGCTCATCATGGGATGTTTGTCATGTTGATGAAGGTCTGCCTTTGGATGCCAATATGTCTCTCCAACCATGGATTGTTCGTATTCCATGCTTTTTTCACAAGAAGATGGTGAATAGAGAAGAAGGTGAAGTACTGTTTACGGTTTAAGAGAAGAGCTAGCTTATTATAGAGAAAATAGAGGAAACTATGGAAGTTAAGGAGGCAAAACGGTGCTGATCTTGGCCTATTGGGACAGAACTGAAGAGCTTATATAGGCTGTGGGAAGAGTTAAGGGAAGAAATAATCAACATGTAGAAAACTAAAAATTCATGAATACTAAAGTAGTTAATTGATGAATATTAATATTTCCACCTGTTTCTCTTATAACGCGTCTTTGAAAGTCAACCCTTCATTTCTAAAAAAAGAAATTATATATTCTTTTATTTTATTTTTGTATTATCCTCTTATATATTTATATATTTTTTGCTTGATTGAGGAACTCACCTCACATGGGATTTTGTTGAAGCCGGCTGACCCTTTTTCCCGTTCAAGAAATTGCTTTTCCAGAGTATAGCAGATGTCCAAGTCAACTCATAGTAATGAACGATGAAGTCGATCGTCAGTGTTCTGGTTTTCCAACCGCAGACGAGCTGTTTGATAGAATAAATCACAGAGAAGACTCGACCCAGCAGCGCAGACGCTGAAGAAACAAGAGCAGAAATGTTTGAAAGAATAAACCATGACGATTTGACCGAGTCGAAACAACAATGCCAGCACCACTCTTGACCCGTGTATATCCCCAGCCACGGACGGATCGCCGGCCAAGGGATCAAAATAATCTATAATAACAAAGATGGACTTTTTAAGAAGCCACCGACAAAGACAAAGACAAAGAGGTGGAGACGAAGCTGTCGCTATTAATCAAATCAAATTGGCTTGTCACGGTTACTCCACCAAATAGGTTTCAGTTCCCACAAGGCTAGGCTGCAACAGCGACCGGCTGGGCCAGGTTTTTCAATCTCAATCCCTGTTTTGGAATGTTCTTTGCTAAGCCGAGTTTTGTCTTCACCCAAATCAAATAGAGGGCCTAGGATTCTTGTCCATGACCATGTATCCTGATGGGCTAAAGTAAGCTCATTCCCGTTCTGATTGTCCTTGATTAGGCTGGGTCTATCCTTGATGGTGTTGTATGTGCCCTTTGTTGGCCTTGTACTTATCCCTATCCTGGATTGGCCTTGATATTGTCCCTAATGGTCTTGCCCTTATCTCTAATTGGCGTTGACTATGTCCTGATTAGATCTAAATCATAAATAATCATATATATTATCCATAAATGCATAATCTAGCATATTGTTAATGTTGAAGATAACTTATTATTTTAGTGTGAACCATTTAATATATATATATAAATCTATTGGTCTAATATAACAGTATTATAAGGCTAAATGACTAACAACAAAATTATATATTAATATTCAAAAAAAAATTATATTATTTTAATTTAATATATGCCTGATCAATAAATAAGACTATGAAAGAAAACCTATTTTTAGGAGTGCAAAAAAAGTTTTATAATTTTATACAGTAATGATGCATGTGCATACGCATGTGTGATGCATTTCCGAGTATAATGGAGAGGAGAAAGTTGATGGTCTCAACCCGAGTATAATTTTTTATTTATTTTTAGGCATCTCGAGTAGAGATAGTAAATTCTTAAAACAAACAAACCCTTCTTAGCTGATGATCTCAGCGCATGATTTGGTTGTTGTGCCATACTTCAAATGGAGAGGAAAAAGTTGCAAGAGAGCATCAAGAGGGGTGTGTAAGGTCAGGATGAAAAGCTTAGCAAGATAAGCTGGATAAGGATGTTAATTTGCAATCCTTATGAAGTTGCACGTGGTTAATAGAAGAGAGCACCTTTGACAGAATAGCCCTGTGCAAACCCCAGATTGTATTCAAACTATAAAACAAGCGAATTGATTTGGTCTGCTTCTGGCTACAAAATTCAAACTGCACTTGACAACAACTGACCAAATACTAATTGGAGTCAATTGATAGTTTTTGTGATGCTCAATATTTTGTACCATTAAGTAATATTATTTACATGTTGACAGGTACACCACACTCAATGTGGTGATGAAGTCTTGATTGATTATGTGCATTTTGCTTAATCAATGTATTATTTAGTATAAAGTGTATATTTAATTGAATGTGCATGTGATAAATGATTTAATCTTGGTTCATTTGGTTATAGCAAATTATTGTTAAATTAATAGCATTTAATATAACATATAACATCATCATCATCTTATGAGTTGATTTTAATCTAGATATGTGCAATTGGGCATGTTATCTACTTCTAATATCATATTGTTGAAGTTTATATATGGTATGAGTTAAGTCATGATTGAACTACAAGTCTGATTCATACTTGGTTCAGTTTATGGATGTTTGAAGTTTAAGTGTAATATATGATGAGAACCAAGGGTATAAGAGGAAGAAAAAGAGTTGGGTAAAGCTTGCATTAAAAGTTATTGGTCAAAAGTGATAGTAGAGAAAGAATCTTGCAGGATATAATTGAAAATATGATAAGTAACCATACAATTACAAAATTGCCATAATTTTCGTTCAAACCAAATGATTTAAGATTTCATTGTAATATGTAATGAGAACTAATGGCACAATAAAAAATAAAAATAAAAATAAAGAAGAAGAGAGAGAGAGTTTGATAAGGAATGCTTTAAATTCCATTGGTTTAGAGGGGTGGTGGAAGCGAAATCATATAGGGATAAAATTGGAAAAAATGTAAGGAAGTGGAAATTACATACCTTGCCATTTGAAATTTTTGAAAGACTAAGTAAGAGAGTTGAACTCATTTGGAGAGCTTTTGTTTGCAATGGAGGAGAATAAAGAGTTGAAGATTGAAGAACCATGAGGTTTTGAAGGTTTGAAGAAGAATTCTGAATTAAGTGATTTGAAATCTTCTATCCAAGTAAGTACATGATTTTCTGTTTTTAACTTCGTTAGTTTTATATGAAATGAAGATTTATCGTTTGTTCTTGGGGGTAAGAACAAACTTTGAGGCTGAGGCAAAGGTTGTTATGTTTGGGAGGGAGTGGTCAAAACATATGAAAATACAGAGATTGTCAATTGAAACAGACTTAGCTGCTGTTGTGACTTTAGAACAAAAATCCCTCCCCTAGAATGCAAAATGTTTTGAAGAACTAATGAACTAGAAGTTGAAAGAGGAACATTACCAACATTAGCAATAGGAAGAGAGGTGGCATTGCCAATCAAGGCTTGACTGCCTGGATATGGTTGAATAGAATGCATAGAATCCAGATCTGAGGTCATGTGATGAGTGGCACCCGAATCAAGGTAGCAAGTCGAATCTCCAAAGGTGGAAGGTGCATATGCAGAGAAATTTGTTGCAATGGAAGCACTCGAAGCACTCTATTTACATAATTGGCATGGTCACACGCTATACAAAAAGGAATAATTGGACTAAGTTAAACTGAAACCAACTACATCAAAAGTCAACATAGATTGAAAACCTACAGCTAGTAGAATCGTTGTGGATGAGCCTAAAACCATGAGCTCCACTAATCTTTCTGGGTACATGTTAGGCGGACCTCAACCTCTACCTGACCTAGACAAGTATCCATCTGAGTCAAGTGGGCGCCCATCTCAGCCTGTTGAGACTTGATCCTCCCTAGAGTGGAGAAAAGTCTACCACTGGATAGAATTTGCAGGTGGTGCATCTGTAGGCTGGTCAAGCAAAGCCTAATGTGATGGACCTCTTACCTCCATTGGGCATGGTGGAACCTCATCCTGCTCCTTCTAGCCCTTGTCCTGCTTCTTCACCCGGATCTCATCTTGCTCATCGACATGATCCTCGTCATCCTCGTCATCCTAATCCTCCTCCATGAACATTGGTGACCCTGCCTCACTCTGGAGACCCGTCATGGAGTCGCCCCCCGATGACTTCACCTAACACCTCCATATCCTCAAGGCTAACGTCAAAGTGTCAAAAGCTACAAGTAAGAAATCATCCAAAGGCAAGGTTCACGAGCCTTGGCTCCTCAACATAGAAAATCATAGCTCTCTAGAGGATGTAGGCCATGTCAATGCAATAAGCCTACATAAAGAGCGTGAGTCATGAAGGCATGCATAAAAGAAATCTTGTCCTGGTGCCCTCCCTTAGGCATTATGTTTCTGCCCATGATGCAGGCTAGAACGTGGGCAGATGGAACCATATTGGTACCACTGCTGATACAGTCAAAAGCATCATTGGAAAAAGCGGAGCATATGTTTATGCACTCAAAAGGAAAAAGAAAGTCATTGTCCTTTGCGCCAGAATAAACCCACCAGCACTGATTTGGAAGATAAGGTACGCATAGGATGCACACCAGAACTCTGGTGGAGAAGTGATCCGAGTCTCTCGCACACTAGTGGAGACCACAAGTCACAAACTGCCCTGGCCCTCGTCCTCTCGGTGTGTCAGGTTGTTGTAGAAACAACTGACTAGCTCTAGGTAGAGCAACTCATCTAGGTTCAACGTATACTCCAAAACTAGAGCCTAGAATCTCTCCTCTACTCAGATCCCACTAAGTCCTATATGATCACTAGCCTCTCGTACACAATGTGGAAAGTCTCGAAGTAAGTATGGTATAAGGACTCCATGTCAATTATATAAAAAAGATCTGGACACTAAACAACCTGTTTAAGACCCTGTGCATGACCTCTTCCATGTATAGGTCCATGGCGTCCTCCTTGGTATGCCATGGGAGTAGATCTGGTAAGAAAAGATAAGTTAACTCTAACCTATCTCATGATTTGAAACAAAATCACAATGAATGTGAAGTGATCTGAGATGAAATGGTTACTTACTCGTGATTGCCGCTAAGAATCACACAGATGATGTTGTTGAAGTGCAAGGAAACCCCAAAACCACCATTGGAGTCAAATGAAACTTTTTCTCCAGAGCCAAGAAGGAGTTTGAGAGAAATGGGATGAAATGAAGTGGGGTCGGAGGTCTTTTAAAGACCTCAAATCATGCACTTAGGCAGGGGTCACCCAAGGCAACTAGGTGGTCCAAAATTTTGATTTTCAGGGATTTTTGGATTTTTGCTGCATATGAATGACCGTTTGAGGCATATTAGTGATGTTTGGGATACTTTATGCGTGCATGAGATTTAATTTGAGATTTCTGATGTGGGACTAAACAGCTGATTTGATGAGCTGAGTATTCTAGGATGTCTTGGACAATTTCGTGAAAGTGTGTTCTTCAATGACATCTTGATCTACTCAAAGAATAAAGAAGAGCATGTGGAACATCTCCGTGTCACTTTGCAATGGCTAAGAGAGAAGTCATATGCCAAATTCAGTAAGTGTTATTTTTGACTATCGAAGGTAGTGTTCCCAGGCCATGTTGTGTCAGCTGAAGGAATCTGGGTTTATCTTGATAAGGTCAAGAAAGTTACAGAATGAGATAGACCTAAAACCATGACTAAGATCAGAGGCTTCCTAGGAATGGCAAGATGCTATAGAAGGTTTATCAATTTTTTTTTCTAGATTTGCTGCTCCTATAACAAAGTTTATTAGAAAAGGAGAGAAGTTCATTTGGAGTGAAGCTCAAAGAGAAGAACTTTCAAGCGTTGAAAAGGAGATTGGCAAATGCCCTAGTGTTGACACTACCAGACGACTTTGGAGGCTTAACAGTCTATATTGATGCTTCGAATATTGACCTTGCTTGTATTTCAATACAACATGGAAAGGTAGTGCCATATGCCTCTAGACAATTAAAGGATTATGAGCATAATTACCCAACTCATGATTTGAAATTGGCAGCTATAGTTTTTGCCTTAAAGATCTGGCATCACTATCTATCTGGAGACTGGGTTGCCATCTACATGGATCAAAAGAGTCTAAAGTACTTCTTCACCCGAACGAGGTTAAATATGAGGTAACGTGGGTGGTTCCACCTAATAAAGGATTATGATTGTGATATTCAATACCACCCTAGGAAGGCCAATGTAGTTGTTGATACACTTAGCAAAAAGAGCAACCTTGAAGAGATAGATATGGCTTCTCTTAGTAAGCCTCTTCTATATGAAATTATGAAGCCAAAACTTGAGATTGTGCCAAAAGGATTTGAAGTAATACTTGTGGCTATGACAACACGCACAACCTTGAGAGGTAGAATCATAGCCCTACAAGCCTCGAATTTGGAATTGAAGGAGAAGATTGAAAAGATGTCTTCTAATCCACAGGAACAATCCGATTTTCTTATGTCTATCGATGGCGCATTGACTTATAGAGGAAGACTATGTGTGCCTGCTTTTGAAGAGCTCAGAAAGGACATTTTGAGGGAAGCACATCAATCGGTGTATGAATTCGAGTCATGCCATTTGGTCTTACTAATGCACCTGCAACATTCATGGATCTAATGAACCGAGTATTTCAAGATATGTTGGACAAATTCGTTAAAGTATTCATTGATGACATTCTGATCTATTCGAAGAATGAAAAGGACCATGCTGAACACTTGAGTTTGGCTTTACAAAGGCTGAGAGAAAAGAGGTTGTTTGCAAAATTCAAAAAATGTAAGTTATGGTTGTCCAAGGTAGTTTTCTTGGGATATATTGTATCAGCCAAAGGGATTAGAGTCGATCTTGAGAAGGTTAAAGATGTGAAAATTTGGGATTGACCCAAGATAGTCACTAAAATTTGAAGTTTTCTGGGTATGGTTGGATACTAAAGGCACTTCATTGAGAATTTCTTTGGACTATCGGCTACTTTAAAAAAACTTACCAGGAAAGTAGTCAAGGTTGAATGGAATGAAGCCTATGAGAACAATTTCCAATAACTCAAGAAGAGATTGACTAATGCCCTAGTGTTGACTATACTAGATGATTTTGGGGGTTCGATGGTGTATATGAATGCATCTAAGGTTGGTTTGGGATGTGTTCTAATGCAGCATGGTAAAGTAGTGGCACACACTTCTAGACAGCTGAAGAACTATGAGCATAACTACCCTACACATGATTTGTAACTAGCAGCAGTGGTGTTTGCTCTAAAGATTTGGCATCACTATCTGTATAGTGAAAAGATAACGATACACACCAATCATAAGAGTCTCAAGCATTTCTTCACCCAGAAGGAACTAAATATAAGGCAGTGCAGATGGTTGGAACTGGTGAAGGATTATGATTGTGATATCCAATATGACCCAAGGAAAGGCAACGTAGCTGCAGATGCTTTGAGCAGAAAGACTAGTCGACAGAGTATGGATTTGGCTTCTTTGACTAATCCCTTATCGTTCTCCATCATTGAATTTGGGCTAGAGATTCTTCCAGAAGGCTCCAAAGCTATTCTAGTAGTTATATCGGTTCAACCAAGTCTAAGGGACAAAATCATAGCCTTGCAACCGACCGACCCTAAGCTGAAGAAGAAAATTGACTCGATATTCTCAAATACTAGGGAAGTATTAGATTTCTTTTTGGCCTCCAATGTGTTCTGCTTTTCCAAGGAAGAATCTGTTTTCCAGGTGGTAGAAGACCTCGGAAGGAAATCTTGAGTGAAGCTCACCAATCCATCTACACTATTCATCTAGGTAGCACGAAGATGTATTAGGATATGAAAGGGTATTTCTAGTGGCCTAGAATGAGGAATGATATGGAATATTTCGTTGCCAAGTGTGGTACCTATTAGCGGGTGAAAGTTGTCAGACAACCAGCTTCTGGTCTTCGCAACCCCTTCCCAAGACCTAGCTGGAAGTGAGAAGACATTGCCATGGATTTTGTCACATGTCTACCTCGAACAAGCAAAGGAAATTACACAGTGTGGGTAATAGTGGACACTGACTAAATCAACCCATTTTATACTAATGAAGATCACCTACACTATGAACAGATTGGCAAGGCTGTATGTAGACAATGTGGTGAGACTGCATGGTGTGCCAATCAATATAGTATCTAACCAAGATCCAAGGTTCACCTCTTGATTTTGGAACAGACTATAAAAAGCTCTAGGAACACAGTTGAATCTGAGTACGACCCATCATCCTCAAACAAAAAGACAATCAAAAAGGACCATTTAGATTCTGGAAGACATGCTTCGAGCATGTGTTGTCGATATGGGTGGTAATTGGGATGACCACTTAGCATTGGTGGAATTTGTTTACAACTACAATTACTAGTCGACGATTGGAAGTGCCCTGTTTAAAGCTCTATATGGGTGGACTTGCAGGACTCCTCTCTATTGGGATGAAATTGGAAAAAGACGTGTCCTTGGCCCTGACCTAATTGAGACCACAGGTGCAATGGATGACATGATTAGAGAGAGAATCAAGGTTGCGCAATCTAGGCAGAAGTCCCATGCAGATAAAAAGAAGGTCATATTTGAAATTTCAGGTTGGAGAGCAGGCTTTCTTGAAGGTGTCGCCAATGAAGGGCACTATGAAATTTAATATCAACGGGAAGCTTAGTCCTAGATACATTGGACCATTCGATATTACTAAGAAAGTTGGATTGGTTGCTTATAGGTTGGCCCTTCCTTTGTCATTAGCTGGTGTGCATGATGTAATCCATGTGTCTATGCTGAGGCAATGCTTAGCAAACTAAGAACATTTGCTCCAGCAAGAACCTGAAGGTCTGAGTGCAGACTTGACTTATGAAGAAGAGCCTGCAAAAATCCTAGACCAGAAGGACAAGCAGCTAAGAAATCAGACCATACCCCTAGTGAAGATTAGATGGAGGAATCACATTGTCGAAGAAGAATCTTGGGAAAAGGAAAATGAGATGTGAGTTAAAAACTCCTATCTTTTCGAACACCCAGGTCCGTTACAAATTTCAGGGATCAAAATTATTATTTGGGGGGAGGATGTAATAACTCCTACATTTCTAACCCAAAATCTATATTTCAGATCCGAGTATCCGAAGTTCCAATAGGAAGAAGTCGTGGACCATCCGGATTGAAGCCCATGATCCAAACTCTGAGCCCATGGATCTGGATATTCTTGTTGAAGAACCTGCCTTCTTGGGAACCCAAAGATGATCCAGTCGGAACCTGGATGGATTGCGCAAATGGATTTCTAGCATGAGACAAGTCAAGTTGGAAGAAGTCCCTGAACAAGGTAAGAGCACCCCCCCCCCCCGTGTTGGTTTAAGTTGATTTGGTGTTAGGGATCAACTGGGAGAGCAAAGCACCCAAGTACTAAAAAGCACTAGGGAGTTGCTTAAGGCGCTTGATTGGCTAACCAACCACCTTAAGCACCCGGTCAGTTGGGCTACTGGATTTAAACCCTAATTTGCCGCTAGCACCCTATAAATAGCCATTCACGATCTAATTTCTCATTATTATATTCTTGGAGGATGTTGTGGACTAAGTAAAGGTTGTGTACATGTGGTTGGTAGTGAAGAACCCTTGATTTGCAAAGAAAGCACTCTCTTATTTTACTTGAATTATATAATCTCAAAGAGTAGTTTCTCCCTCTAAAATTGTGTAGTGGTGAGTTGGAGTGTGTGGTTTCAAATCATTCTTCTTCTGTGATTTGTCGTGTGGTGATCTCTCTGGAGTTCTAGGGAAGAAATTCGGATTTGGATCAACCCAAAATCAAATCAAGGATGGGTGATCAAAAATTTAAATTTCGGACTTGGAATTTTGTCCGAGAGTGGAGCGGTCGCTGAGGGCTATCGATTGACCAAACAAACCACCTTAACCGACCGGCCTACATCCAAAGGCTATATTGATGTTGTTCTTGCTCCGTTTGGATCTCATACCTTGATGAAACTTCTTAATCCTAATCTAGGTGATCTTTGAGGTCTTCTCGAGTGGTTATTTGAGAGATATAATACGCTTTTTTGTGATATTTCTACTAAGACAAGTAAAGTTGCAATTGCATGTATGATTGGATTTATGATATGATGATTTGACTTCTTTTCTAAGCATGATCATAATTTTACTACTTGTTGTGGTGGCTGTTGTACATGTTCAGATATAAGTATATTGTCATGTATTATGATTTGAGCATTGTATCATTTTGTTTATGTGGATGATGTATTGTGTGAGTGATTATGACTGAGGATTATCCATGTTGGGTACTCCTAGCTTGGGATATCAAGGGTTGTGGTATGAGACATTGTCCTCTGATGCCCCTAGCACCTTCATAATTGTTGTCCTACATACCTAGGAGGTCTAAAGTGCATGATGATTATGAACCCCCACATGCTACTTCCCTTTTGGTAGGGGAATTGAAGCCGAATGACTCGTGATGACAATGACTTGTGTCACACCCCACCCAACTGGATCCGATCATACCCGAATACCCATGGGGGTGATACACCACAAGACCTAGGTTCAGTGACAACTTCATACAACACATGATATAATATAATTAAAAGCACAAGAATAATCAAGTTCAAGTACTAAATACCAAAATCTGAATTATCGATTACAATAGTCCAAGGTTTAAAATCCAAAAGAAATAAATATCAGAGTTTAATAGGAAAGAGAATAGTTTGTTCACAACGGAAAGTCTCTAAGGAAGATTCTAATGGAAGGCTACTCCATAAGAACAATCCTGACACAAGCATGACGCATCATGTGCATCCACATCTTCTCCGATCACGCTCTCATGGAAATCTCTCGCCGATGGATCATCCATGGGAGTGGAGTCCTCATAACCTAAAGAGAAGTCTAAAAATATACACAAATAAAGGAGTGAGTTCGTAGAACTTAGTGAGGTTAACTAACATCCATATCATGCATTCATCCATCATTTCCACATCATAAACATAAGATAAACATGTGATTAACAATATCACTAAAATGATGTATGATTATGATATGATGCTCCTAACTCTATCATTGAGTCTCTATGGTATACACATGCTTTAAGTATAAACATCAATCTCCTTTGGGCGGTCTTAGTCACTCTCCCTCAACAAGAGACGCCTATTGGGTTCTCCGCGGTTGTTGGGTAAAGTCTTGTCAATCCGTGGTTGGGGTATAGGTCACCACTCTCTCACATCACCATTTGGTATGAGATTTGGCACATGTCAATGATAATCCTAAGCTCAGTGCAAGGTCATAATGTCTCGTACTACATATGGTTCAAATATCTCCCCTCATGCCTAGTGCCCTTTTGGTTCGATGCTTTCCCACCTATGAATGGAATCCTCAACGGGAGGTTAGACCTCATTCCTTAACCTAGTGGTCATCCACATATAATAGACAGGATGCTCTCCATGCTCTCTCACAAATTGGTTACCGGTCTTGAGCGCCTAGGAGCCCTTATCTATTATATGTAACCCTACCTCTCTATGATGATAGTGGGCATGTTCAACATCAAGGACCCAGCCACTGGCGTCACGGGTTAACCGGCTTCAATACTCTTACCAGAAGGGTAGTAGTACTCATAGGGATTCATAGCCCAACACTTCTAGACACCTATTATTTATGCAATTTAGTCTAAATACAATCGCATGAGCTCACTAGGGTAATGGGCGAACCCACAACCCTAGTTGATAAAATAAATTAAGAAAAATAATTCCATTCAACATCATTCATCACATTCATTCTCATATCGTTTAAATACCATTAAGATAAAGTTTCAAATAAAGGATAATACCCAACATCAAACTTACCTTCCGTTCGCGCAAAGTCACACGCAAGCATATTATGATAGATAACAATTTAAAGCAATTTATACCACTAATAGAATTCAAAATAACAACACTTAATAATACAACATGGTTAGTCATTCCTCACCTTTCAATTCAGTTCCTTTCTCAATTTCACAATTTCGGCTCACAAGAATCGGCGATTAAACTCGCAAAAATTCCTAATCACACAAGAAGATTAGTAGACAAAAATTAGAAATCAAATGGGTTTCAAAAGATTTCCCAAAATCACCCAAGTAAACCCAATCTGACAATTAGGTTCAAACCAGCCGTTCTAAACCTAGTTTCGGTGAAATTTCAATATTTCACTACCGATTTGAAGTCAAATTGAAATGAAACTTTGGGAATGTCTAATTGGAAGCAATAAGGTCCTGAGAGTACCTTCAATTTTATCCTATTCGTTCTAGATCAAAAAGCCCCAAAATTGGCTCTTTAAATCGCCCGAGAGTGTCTCAGAGAGTCAAAACGCGAAATCGTTCACAATGATTCACACAAAACCACTTCTAAACTAAAGAGAAACATAAATATAACTAAACACAAGCATTCAATAGACCTAACATGCACCAACTACCCAAGTCTATCATTTATTGTGAAGAACACCTCATAAAACCAAGCTTAAAGAGGAGGGTTTAAGAATTCTCACATTTTCTAACGATTTCGTTATGATTTGGGTGCTAGCACGCTTCCAAATGGTTAGAATCCATTCCTTCCCTTGGTTTCTCCTCCTCCTTTAGCGTCAGCCTCGCACTAGCATTATAAAATGCAAGTATAAGAGAAAGAGAACATAAAATAGGGTTTTAAACAGTAAAAACCCAATTCTGCCCCGAACTGGGCAGGGGGCGATTGACCGGCAGTTCACCGGTCCAATCGATCGGCCCTGGTTGAGGGGCCAACGAAGGTCTGATTCCTGTGATTTTTGGCTTGGTAGAAAGGTCTTTCAAAGATCTACAGTTGGGTGAAATTACCTTCTCATTTGGATTTTTCAACATCGTTTTCCGAACGTGCCAATATTGCCTTTCAAAACCTTTGTGACTTAACTTCTCTCTCCTCTTAAATTCTAGAAGAGATGTCAAGTCATCACTAAGGTCATCCACTTGCATTGGGTCCACTTCCGAACCTTCAGGCTCAACTCGAATGGCCCACAGTTGCCGCCGACTCGAGGCCCAGGTTCGCGGTCCTAAAAACATGGGTCAACAAGTTAGAAATTCAAAGGATTTCACAATGTGACTTTGTTTCATCCAGTAGCAATAGCCAGTCCATGATGAGATTCAGTGGTCCACTATTGATCTTGCAATGGTAAGGTTGCAATGTTAGGGTTGGGCTCATGGGTGTCCAAAAGATGGTTTGGGTGTCGTGAGGGGACATGAGAGCATTCACCCCAACAATATGTGGATGACCATAGGGTTAGTGAATAGAATCCAACTGAGGTACTTAGTCCGTGAGGATTCTCATTCGTAGGTAGAGAAGGATACTACACCAAGTTGGTTGGTGTTATAAGGAAGGTATCTGGAACCACATGTAGTATGTTACCATAAGATCTTGCATTGGGCTAGAATCCCCGACATGTGTCAGTACTCATGCCAATGGTCATGGTGAGAGAGTGTTGACCTAAACCCCAGCCATGGTTGATTGACAAGGACTGTATCCCATGCCTGGGATCCCAACAAAGGTAGCCAGTCCTTAAGGGATCAGAGTGACGAGACCTACCCAGAGGAGGGCTGGTGTAGGCTAGTGTTATATCTTAAAACATGTATGCCTAAATAAAGACTTGCATAGTTAGCTATTGGGTGCATCCATATTTCAGCATATCATTATTTCATCATTGCTTGCAATGTGATTGCGATATCGAAGCGTATATGGGACTGTTGCCTTACTGAGTTCGTTATAACTCATTCTTGTGGATTATGTTTGTTTTCTTCAGATGACTATAAAGAAACAGGAGAAGTACCATATGAGTGGGAGAATGCCTCTAAAGAGGTACTGAAGGCATCAATGGGATTTGGTGTTGCACAACACGAAGCTTCCTGTAGGTGCATGGAGTGCTCTTATGGCACCTATTGATGGGAAGAGAACCCAGGTTGTCTGCCATCTAAACAAATCTATGAACGAGAGTCTTATGACTATATGGATCGAGAAATACGAGATAGAGTACCCTTTAAAGGAGAAAGTGAATAACAAGATATAACTTTGACGTTTCCTTTTAGCTTTCGCTGATTCATACATTTGATACATTCCTTTGATTTATCCCTTGATTTCATTCGAGTACTATTTCATTGGATTTTTTTGTACCTTTTATCCTTTTTATTTAATTATTGGATTTGTTCTTGCTCATTGATTTTGGTGCTACGTGTATTTATTATTATTGATAACATGAACCTGATCTTGTGACTGTGGAATCACACTTGTGGGTTGTTTGGCAGGTCCAATACGGGCAGGTGGGGTGTGACATCATCCATTTGAGGTGATAGAGCAGTTGAAAGTTTAAAGTGAGATACAATTGGAGTGCTAATAGGCTTTACATCTTTCATGCCTTCTCCATGTATTTCTGTTAAAGTAGCCGTAGCTTCCTTGCCTTTCTATTGAGGTAAACAATGAGGTTAACCCATTATATGATGTTACAATAAGCCACCTAAACATTTTATTTTATAGGGTTTCTTTATCATTGCGATTGGGATGGCTCCATCCTTTATGTTTGTATGTTTATTTTAAGGGCAAATTACATATAGACCCCCTGTGTTTGTAATCAAAACATCTACTACCCTTGGGGAAAAAAATCAATTCCAAATGCCCACCAACTGTTAAGAATTGAAAGCTATTAGTGGGCAGCTTTGGTGAAGTGGTAACGGAGCCTTTGTAATTGAATTTTTTTTCAAGGGTAGTAGATGTACTTGAATGCAAACAGAAGGGGTTCTTTATGTGATTTGCACTTATTTTAATGGGTTTAGCAATATACAACTCAGAAGGATGGCATTAATCTTTATTCAAATGGAAGTCTTATTTACCTAAAAAAGGACCCTTAAGTACATAACATAATTCCACCAGTGTGTGTAGCTCATTTGGCTATCTAGTAATCTAAGGCACCCCCATACATAACATAAGAGAAGGGGAGACTATGATCAAATATCACAATCACGACATGCCTCCTCTAAGTGAAGTCATCATTGGCTTGGGACTTAGCATTGCTAGCTTTTCCTTTGCATGCTTGGATTGCTCTTTTATTTGTTTGAATGTATAATTTGGCACTAAACCTAAAAGCACAAGAAGAATGAGCTTTAAAGTGTGAGAGCTCCCTATATACAAGATCACATGGAATTAACCAACATAGAACATCTTTGCCTAAATATTCTCTTTGATTTGAGGCATTTTTTCTTGTTCACTTCCCAACTTGTTTCATTATTTCTTCTCCCCTTTACAAGTTGGTTTGTGTTCGTGATTGTTCAATATATACCACTTCATTCCCCTCCCTCACCCATATTTGTGTTTGTTGAATAGATGCCAATGCATTCCTTTCACCCACCATCTCCCCCAGCCTGTACCCACAAAATTTTGAAGGGGCAAAAAAACAAGAGGAAAATAGGACATATATTGTCATGAACCAATTACTAGGGCTAGGTGGGGCCCATGACACCTAAACCCTATTGGGAGACATTGCCGGTGTTTCTCTTTTTTCTTATCTTAGAAATAATGGAGACCATCATTAATATGCAATAGCGGAAACATTTATATTAAAAGAGAGGATAAGTACAACCTCAGATTATCTAATAGCAACTATTACAATATAGTTATACAAACTATAGACTTCAATATTATAGTATCACCTAAACAAAACATATGTACTATCTTATACAAAACCTAAAAACATAACTCTCAAACTAAGATGAGTTAAACTATTGGACTCTAACAGGATATTGAGCTGTCAATCGTTTCCTTGGAATGCAATAGCCTAACTCTTGTCTTGACTCTGCCTGTCAGTTTATCGTAACGGGGGCAAATGTGCTGAACTAGCATAGTGAATATTATAACACAACCATGCTACAGAAATGGAATAACATGAGAATTAAAGTTATCATGCACATATGTCAAAATAAAACATTTTGTTTGCAGAGCAAATATGATATATATATATATATGTTATCGAAAAGCATTATATCTCTTTTAAAAATTCTTTCACATATAGTTATCTTTGTTTCTTAGGCATAATAATCTTAAGCCTAAGTAAATCCAAACAACGCACATTTCTCTTTACCGCCGAAGTGGCTATCTCTTCAGAACGAAAATGGCTTTTGTCTCTTTACCACCGAAATGGCTTTTCTCTAGACACAAGGCCATGTACACCTCGTAGATAGTCATCATTGGCACAAATTCAATCTTTCCACTTTACTCTAGCCATAAGGGCTGTGCTTGTCAGGATTGTGTCTTTTATTCCAATTTAATATTTCACTTATTAAATTTTATATTTAATCTTTAAAATGCAAGAATACTAATAATTGCATAATTAAATCCATTGGATTACCAAATCATAGCCAACTCCTGAAACACATACATGTTTGTAAATCAAACATACACAAAGTATACGAATTAATTTGGGGCATTGTATGCGAATCAAGCGGAAGCATAGTACAAGAATTAATTAGAGGCATAGCGTGTAGACACACATATGGAATTAGCCAAGGGCATAGTGTGTGAATAAATCAAGCACTTAGTATGTGAATAAATTAGAGATATCATACACAAATAAATCAGGCGTACAGTATGCAAATCAATCAGGGACATAGTGTGCAGATGAATCAGATGCACAATATGTAAATCAATTAGAGGCATAGTGTGCGAATAAATCAAGTGCACATTATGCAAATCAATTAGAGGTATAGTATGTGATTAAATTAGACGCACAATATATGAATCAATAAGGGGCACAATGTGAAGATAAATCAGACACACAATATGTCAATCAATCAGAGGCATAGTGTGCGAATCAATCAACTGCACAGTATGCGAATCAATCAGAGGCACTGAAAGAATGCAAAGAAAAACTCTAATTTTGATAAGTAGGTTGCTTACCTTGATGGGTAAGTCTTATGTATTTATAAATAAACATGGCTATTGTACAAGATTTGTTTACAATATTCAAATTTGAATTCAAAATTCAAAACTTGAATCCAAAAATTGAATTCAGAATCAAATTCAAACCATAACAGATCCGTTATGGTCTTTCATCCCCCTTAAACTCTGCATTGGCAGGTGCAAGAGTTTGTCTCTATACTTGAAGAAAGCTTGTGATGTTAAGCCCTTAGTAAACACACCTGCAATTTGATCTTTTGACTGAACAAAGTGCACTTGTATGGTGTTGTTCTGAACCAAGTCTCGGACAAAATGATAGTCCACTTCTATATGTTTTGTGTGAGCATGTAGCACTGGATTTGCAGCCATTTGTGTTGCAGACACATTATCACAATAAATTTCCTTTCCTCTTGGAAGTTGTACTTGCAAATCATGTAGAACATAAGAAAGCCATGGCAACTTAGATGCTGTGACGGCAAGGGATTTGTACTCAGCTTTCGTACTTGATTCTAGATACTGTAGGTTGTTTCTTGGAAGACCATGATAATAAATTATCCCCAAGAAAAGTGCAAAACCCACAAGTTGATCAGCGTGTGTCTGGGCATCTTGCCCAATCTGCATCAGTGTAAGCAGCTATGAAAGAAAGTTGGGTTGGTTTCAAGAGAACACCAGCACCAATAGTATGCTTGACATAACGTAAAATACGTTTTGTTGCTTGTAGATGATCTTCTATGGGAGATTACATGAACTGACACACTTGATTGACTACATAGGAAATATCTAGTCAAGTGATCATCATATATTGCAAGGCTCCTAATAATTGTCTGTATGGTGTTGGATTAGGTAGGGGATAACCTGTTGTTGATGATAACTTTGTTCCAACTGCAATTTGGGTTGTGTGTGGCTTTGAAGTCTCCATTCCTATAGAGTTTAATAAATCGATGGAGTATTTACTTTGAGTGAGTAAAAGACCATTTGAACTTCGATTAGCTTCAATTCCCAAGAAGTAATGCAAGTATCCCAAATCTGTCATTGCAAATTCTTTGCTCAGGCTTTGAATAACTTCTTGAATTGCAGCTTCATTGGCTCATGTCAATATTATATCATCTACATATAACAACAATACTGTCATTGTACCTTAGGTTTTGCATGTAAACATGGAAGAATTTGCCACGCTTTACTTGAAACCTTCTCCTCGTAGGTATGTTTTGAATCTGTGAAACCAAGCTCGTGGAGATTGCTTGAGACCATAAATTGCTTTTTGTAGATGACAAACATGTGTTGGTTTATATGTGGAAACAAACCCCTATGGTTGTTCCATGTAAATATTTTCTGCTAAGTTGCCATTCAAGAAGGCATTTTTCACATCAAGTTGATGTACTTGCCATGACTTTGAGAGTGCAACGGTTAATACTATCCGAATGGTGGTTGCCTTTACAACTGGACTAAATGTTTCATGAAAGTCCACTCCTGGCTACTGGTTGAACCCCTTGGCAACTAATCATGCCTTGTATCTCTCAATGAAACCATCACTTTTTGTCTTGATCCTGTACACCCACTTACAACTTACAATATTTATACCCTTGGAATAAGGCATAAAGTTCCAAGTCTGATTGTCTATCAAGGCTTTGTATTCTTTTTGCATTGCATCAATCCACTTTGGGTTTTTTGAGGCTGATTTGTAGGTTTTAGGTTCAGTTGGGATGTTGGAGATGGTGGTAAGAAAGGTTTGAGGTATTGGGTGTCTAATAGTGAGTAAAGAGAGAGGGGTTTTTGGTTTGGCAGAATTGGTTTCACTCCTAGTAATCATAGGATGAGATGGTTGGGGATATGGTTGGTCTATTGTTGGTGGGGATTGATTAACATCTTGGGTTGGATTTGCCATTGATATGGCTAGTGATGATGTTGTAGGGGCTATTTGTGATGGTTGGTTGTTTGAAATAGGTGAAGAAGAAAGTGAAGTGAGTGGAGGCACATTTGGTGGGGCGTGTGGGATGAAAACAGGTAGAGAAATAAGTTCGACTGGTGGTTTGTTTGATGATTGGTGTGATGGGGGATTTGAAAAAGGAAATTCCTTTTCTTCAAAAATAACATGTTAGATGAATATACCTTGCCAGTGTCCTTATCTAAGCATCTATAACCCTTGTGATAGAGACTGTAACCAAGAAAGACACAAGCCTTGGACTTTGGCGATAATTTGTCTTCTCTGTAGGGTGTCAAGTTGGGGTAACAAAGGCAGCCAAAAACTCTCAATAAACAATAATCTGGTTTTAAGCCAAACAGTGCTTCATGAGCAGATTTTCCTTGCAATACCGGTGTAGGTAACCGGTTTATTAAATAGACAGCAGCAGTAACGGCTCTAACCAATATTCTTTGGGCATGTGGGATAGAAGGGATAAACCCATCTCTGTAATGTGTATGTGTTTTCTTTCTGAAACTCCATTTTGTTCTGGAGTATGAGGACATGAAATCCTGAATACAATGCCACATTCATCAAGATAGTTTTTCAAAGCTCCCCTTGTTAACTCTAAGGCTCCATCACTTTGAAAAAATTAATAGAAGTAAAAAGCAAGTTTTCAGCCATATTTTTAAAATGCTTGAGACAATGAATTGCATCAGATTTAAATCGCAGACGATAAAACCAAGTAAATCGACAGAAATCATAACAAATATATATATATATATATGAATTGAATCCACTAATTGACAGTTTTAGTGGGATCCTACAATCACAATGAATAAGCTATAATGGTTGAGTAGTTCTACTAACTGAAATAGAAAAGGGTAATTTGTGATGTTTGCCAAGTTGGCAAGCGTCACAAATTTTATTGGATCCAAGTGTTTTAAAGGAATTAAATAAGACACTATTTCTGAAATGAGTAAGTACTGCAAAAAAAGAATGACCAAGCCGGCGATGCCAAATATCAGAAGGAGATTTATTTCCAGAAAGAGCCAAAGGAGGCACAACATTGGTCAAGAAAGAATACAATTTATCTTTGACTGTACCCTTCAGTAGAGTGATGCCTGACTCCAAATCCTTAACACAGAAACCCCATGGAAAACATTCAACAGAACAATTATTGTCAGATGTAAGTTGAGAAATGGAAATTAAATTCTTTGACAATTAGGGAACTATTAGTATGTCATTAAGAGATAAATGATTTGAATTTGTTTTCAAAGTTGAGGAGCCTATATAAGTTATAGGGAGTTTCTTACCATCACCAACTGAAACCTGGTCTTCTCCTTTGTAAGTGGCAAATCGTTGTAGCATGGCTAGATCAAATGACATACGGTTGGTAGCACTTGAATCTGGAATCCACTGTGCATCATTCTGTGGTGTAATGTGTTGGGTATTTTGGGTACCATGTAAGCCAGCATAAGGAATGTGAGGTAGCAGATTAGGATTATTTCGGCTCTGGGCTTAACGGAAATAGCATTTATTGGCCGAATGGCCTTGCTTAGCAAATATTTGACATTTGAAGGAATTAGTATTAAAAGTGTTCTGGTTTGGTTGGTTATAGGAATTTTGAGATCTTGGAGGGCCATTTGATGAATTTCAAAAGTTAGATCTATGTGGGTTTCAATTGTTGGGTGCATAGGCATTAATACTAATATTAGGCCAATTCAATTTAGGCTGATCTGTAACAAGAAATGCAGTAGGGGAATGGAAATCAGTTAAGATTGATTGGGTGTTCCCATAGCCACGGCATAACCGTTGCTCATGAGTAAGTAGTTTGGCCCTTGGGTCGGTAAAGGTAACGGGAAGGGTAATATTTTCCACAATGATGATGAAAGGGAGATAATCTGAACCAAGACCATTTAATGTATATGCTACCAAGTCAGAGTCATTTACCTTGTCATTGATTGCCACTAAGGAATCAACGATGGACTTAATTTTGTGAAGATAGTCCATAATTGTGCTCGTTCTTTTATTGATCATCTGCAATTCACTGCGAAGATAAGTCCTTCGCAGTGGACTATTGTTGGAAAAGTTGCAAAAAGAATCCCATGCATCTTTCGTTGTTTGAAGGCCAAGAATATGAGAAGAAAGAGATGGTGTGAGGGTGGCATTGATGCATGCTCAGACAAAATCATCATTTTTTCTCCAGGTTTGAAATGCTGGATTCAACGTTTGAGTTCCTCCAGTAGTGACTGTTTGATTTGGCATTGATCTAGTACCACCAAGATGATGCATAAGATCATAGGTAATAAAAATGGATTCTAATTGTTCTCTCCACATGAGATAATTTGCTCCATCAAGCTTGACAGAAACAAGGTTGGAGAGATTGGTAATGGGGAATGGAGTGTTAGCAGTGGCCATTGAAAATGTAGTTTTTCGGGAAAAAAAAAATCTCAAAACGTTAGCTCTAATACCATGAAAGAATGCAAAGAAAAACTCTAATTTTGATAAGTAGGTTGCTTATCTTGATGGGTAAGTCTTATGTATAAAATAAACATGGCTGTTGTATAAGATTTATTTACAATATTCAAATTTGAATTCAAAATAAAAAAACTTGAATTCAAAAATCAAATTCAAATCATAACAGATCTGTTATGGTCTTTCAGGCACAATATACAAATCAATCAGGAACACAGCATACGAATCAATTCGAGGAATATTATAATAATAAATTAGATGTACAGTATACGATCAATCAGAGGCATAGTGTGCAAATCAATTAGAGGCACAATGTGCTAGAAAATCAGGAGAAAATCAGGAGCACGTTATGTAGATCAATTGGGGGGGGGGGCATAGTGTATGAATCAATCAAGCCCACAGTATGTGAGTCATTTTGCTCGAAAATGCACATAAATTCTTGAAACCGTAACATTAGTTGGATTAAAATACTCACTGGTCATCCCCTATCAAAATCCTGGTTTCTAAAACCACATGTTTTTTTATTGCTCGAGGTATCAGCAAGGAATCAAATGAAACTCTCTCATGTTTTCTCTAGCTCCCCTTCTTTTCTTCGATTTTCCCACTCTTTTCTTTCTCCTCAAAACGCAAGGAGTTCTCTGTCTATCTCTCCCCTCTTTATTTTCTCCTTGAAACGCAAGGAGATCTCTCTCTATATGTCTTTCTCTCTAGAAAGGTATGGCTTTTCCTCTTCACCAAGCATCTCACCCCCTTATTTGTAGTCGAAAATAAAAATTATAGTATTATGTTTTATCATTTCATTTAAACAATCATTTAACCGTACCAAGACACCTCATCCTCTTCTCCCCTAATGAAACTCAGGCACTTTTGCCAAACATCTCCCACCTCTTTTTATAAATAGTATATTTTATTTTATCTAAATATTCATTAACTAAAATAAAGACACCTCATCCCTTTTTTTTTCCCCTCTTCCTCCCCCATTACCTTCCTTGTTCCATATTACCCATATAGGTGCCACCTCCTCTTTTGTCTTTGATTACTCACCAAATTGAATATTATATAATCTATACATATATAATTGAACATTATATATTATATAATTTTTATTACTAACACCACATGTTAGTACTTACATATGTATATACACATATAGAGTATCTTTAAACTAAATAATCAATGGGCCTACCTTATGGGCTTGTGGGCTTATTTTGATTTCTTGTGCGGCGCCCACTTAGGGATTCAATTATTAATACCTCAGGGTTTAGAAAATTACGTTGATTATTTCATTGTCATTGGTGCAATCTAATTTCACCATATAAGAGACTAACGGACAAATATGTGTATCGACCTTGTCATGGATCAGGGGGTTCAAATGTTACCAATTGTTTAACTAATCTAGGGGATCGGAAACATACTAACAACACATTAAAATAATAGTATAATAATAAAATGCGAGGCATCACATATCTACACAAGGCAAGTAAAGCAAACTGGTTAAGATGAAACTTGATTTAATAAACACATGGTACTACACTCTAAAAGGTCTCTACAAATGGTACTCACAAGGACTCTAGCCAATTCAAAGAAAAGTTTGATAAAGATTGCAGTTTCTATAATACCCTAGTTAATATTTTATGTAATCTAAAACACTTACCTTCATGTAAATTCAAACACTGTAACTTAGGGAATCTAAATGATCGCAACTACAAGAGTCCTAGAACACTGATGAACAAGGACTCTACCTATATATAAGAAGCCATGTACACAACTTAAAACATAGTAGAAAACATCTAAAACTCTCCTGTGGCCATAGTTTGAATTCAACCGAAACACGTAAACTTTGGTTTCTCTCTTTCTTTCTCACGATTCTAGCAGTTACCAATCAAAGTTGTGGTGGTGGCTGAGATGAATAAGCCATTATAGAGGAAGACAATGTCGTTTAGGCTGATACCATGTTAAGATTGAGTGGATATGGATCGGATAGATTTATGATATAGAAACATAAAATGGAGCGATCACCTCCACATAATAATATAACCTACCAATCCTATGTAGACAAAATATAAAAACTACCTTATTAAAATCAATATGACCATTGTACAAAGCAATAAAAAATCTAAGGTAAAATCAATATTACCATTACATGATTACTATAATGACGGGGACAAAGCTAACAGCTGGAATCCATCGTGGAACGATTTTCAGTTTCCGGTGATTCTAAACCTATTTGAAGGGGCCTTCGCACTATATTTGGAAAAGATAGTCGAAGAGACAGCAGCATCACCGGACGGTGTGATATACAGCTTGGAGGTCGGTGAATCGCCTGAACCTTTTCCTTTTTGGGTAAAACGTACAGTGAAATAATACAGCAAGGGGATTATGTGGGTTAGTAAGGATAATTAGGTCACTTCGGTGGGTAAATAATGGTATTTATGGCTGGGTCGACTCTTTCTCAAACAGTTCATCTGCATTTGGAAAACCATAATCCTGAAGATCGACTTTATCGTTGATCATTACCAAGACTTGACTTGGACAATTAATATACTTCGTAAAACCAATTTGTTGAACAGGAAAAAGAAGGTCAGCTGTGTTCCAACAAAATCCAATGTGATATGAGTTCCTTAATCAACCTGACGGACTTTATCAATATTGACCGCTTCCTCTCGTTTCTCCATCGATTTTTTCAAATGTTGTTTAAGCCGAGAAGGAAGAATGGGTGAGAGTGAGATTGAATGGTTAACATCATACCATTGCATTGATTAAATTATCAATGACATGAGTCATGCTGATCTTGCCTGGGTTTATTGTGATGATACTTACCTATCAAGAGAAAAAGTAAAATAGGGAACTCCATTTTCTATTTTACAGAATTCAGCCATCACAGATTCAGAAAAAAATTATTTCTACCACAACTCAAACACAAGCCTGTGATGGAATCAAGGTGACGCTAGAAGTTAGAACTGGAAGTTGGCGGTAAAAGGAGTTGTCAATTTCTATTTAGAAATGAAGGGTTGATTTTCAAAGACGCGTTCTCAGAGAAACAAGTGGGACTATTAATATTCTTCATGAATTTTTACTTTTCTATAGTTGATTATTTCTTCTCTTAACACCTCTTCCCACAGCCTATATAAACCCATTTCAGTTCTGTCCCAGGAGGCCAAGACACAGCATCGTTTGTTTCCTTATCTTCCTCTATTTTCTCCAAAATAAGCTAGCTTTTCTTTTAAACAGTGAACAGTGCTCCACATTCTTCTCCATTCACCATATCATTGTGAAAAAAGCATGGACATCGAACAAGCAATGGCTGGAAAGACCTATTGGCATCCAAAGGCAGACCTTCATTACCAATTTACCATTATAAACATCTTATGATGACCAACAGTTTGTCCGTGAGAAGCAGCATTGTGGACTTTGATGATCGGAGCACTTTGGCATGCATGAGATGGGAGTAACCAAAAATGATACTTCAGACACCAAATTCGAATGGTAATTTGTTAAAATTGGTTGACTAGGCCTAGCAATCGATCAATTGATGTCAGAAATTGGGAGTTTTCTAGATCTAAAACCAAATGCATGTTCTCTGTACCTAGGAGAGTCTATTAAAGTATTAAAACTATGATTACATCAGTAAATAAGCCCAATTTGGATTTCACCCAAGGGAAGTGCAAAATGGAATCTTAGATAGTGGGATTGGATTAGAAGCCAATATAAGGGAATTGTACCATAGAAAGGTTGTAGGAATGGTGAACCTTTTTTGGGAAACTCATAGAATTGGGGAAGAAAAAACTCAAAATCCAAATTGGATTTCTGTCAACAACAAAGGTGAATGATAGGCTAGTCTATGTTGCAATGACCAACTAGTTTTCAAAGCATCGAATAGCTATGCATACTGATAAGAATAGAAACTCTAATTGGTGAACAACTTACCCTATAAGACCACTAACACGTGTACATTATAATTTGGGATTGGGACAGGAGAGAAGTTCTTGAACCCGAAAGTGGAACATCATTTGCATTGAGCCAAACACTAAGGCGAGGTAAGGCGAATTTGGATGCTAGTTTTAGGAATGAGAATGCATCCAATTTACAATTTCTGGCCCTTGTATGTTGTTGCATGTTTGAATGCTATATTATAGTAGGTGATGCATTCATGGGGTGCATACAAGTGGTTGGTTGTGATATGGTTCATTTATGCATTTTGACTTACTTAACTTATGTCTTATGGTTCATTGAATGGAAATGAAATGTGGGGTTATAAAATGACATTCAAATGATATATAGGGGGTTGTGGCTACGGCCATTGCCTCCAACTACGCATGCATCTACACATGTTCATACATCATAATATATCCATTTATCCATACAGATGCATTGGTTAGGACAAACCCTAAGTGCTACCACCCTATCAATGGGGGTACTGAGGTTGATAACCTATATTGTCAACTAGTGGTATTGTTGGGTGCCCAAAAGATAGAGGGAAAGCTGTGAGGCAATACCAAGTTCACTAGTGTACCGTTAATGTCATGCCAATAGTAGCTAAGTCTTGAGGTATGGCATAGGGTTGTAAGGGGTACTCATCCAACTGTAGTGGTGTCTTGAGGATCAATACTGTTAGAATTGTGGGGGCATACTAAACCAACAGGAGTGGGTGCTTGAGGAATTGTATTGCTTAACCATGGATAGCACTACAAGGAGAAGACCTTGCATTTGGCTAGGCAGATCCCTAGCATGCACAAGTCCTACAAAAAGGGTCATGCATTTTACTTTTGGAGGATGGAAAGGATAATGAAAACTTGTGGATAAGTTGATGAGTGATATGGGACCAAGAGACTCATAAACCATGGTCATGGTACAGAGTGTGACCCTTGCCTCTAACACCCTAGCATTGAGTGAATGATATGGATGAGTGTGGCCCTCCTATAGAGGATTGGTACTGTGCTTAATACATGGTATAGCAATTAGAGACTAGCGTATGGATAAATGTATGTGTTTGGCATTTATAGGGTTGCATATCATGCATTATGAATGTGATTGTTTTCCCTCATGAGTTTGATGGAACTCATTCCACAAGAAATCTCTTCTTTTAAATGATGCTACAGGTATGGAGATGGTGATGGTATAAAAGATGTTCCTGTCTGAGGAGATGGGTAATGCAGAGGTGTGGAAGTTGTTTAAGCCATTACTTGATGCTTTATGTTGCTGTTATACATGCTTCTATGCCTCACGCATCTATAGGGGGTTGACACGTTACACTCCATTTTCCTCATAATTGGTAATATAGACATGTTTGGAGTATTAGAGAATCAGCATATATAATTGTATAACATGTATTATACGTATATTATATTATCATCATTTATTAATTTCAATATTTATTATTAATGATTAATAATTTTATTTTATTTAATGTATTTTATATTAGATTTATATAAATATATTTAATTCAAATTAAATTTATATAAATATAAATAATTTATTTTTTGTTATAAATAAGATCTATAGAGAATTGGAAAAATTACATTTAGACCCCCTGTGTTTGTAATCAATTACATCTACTACCCTTGAAAATTATAGATGTCCCCCTACTGTTAAGAATTGAAAGCTATAAACAGACAACTCTCTTGACACAGTAAGGGGGGCATTTGTAATTGATTTGTTTGAGCAGTAATAGATGTAATTGATTGCAAACCCAGGGTCTATATGTAACTTGTCCTAGAAAATTTTTTTGCATACATTATTATTATCATACATATATTATCGTATCTTTTGCTTTATGGTGTGAATATTATAAATGATGACTAATTATGGTACTGTATTAGTGGTCCAGTGAGGGATCTATATCACAGGACTCTGGTTACTTAGGTAGGGGTTTAAATCCTCTGCAACGTGTAAAGCAGCAACCATCTAGCTGCCGGCCTACCAAACAATGCCACATGTTTTACAACAGATCCTGATCATTGAAAAGTTTAACTACTCAATCTGTTGTTAAACCAAATCAAATTGATGAGGTTCATTGATCAAACTAAACCGTCAAACCGAATCACTGATTTGCACTCACTCTTGACTCACAACTCCTCTTCCCATAAAGTCGCCATCACCAGCCGGAGTCATTGCATTTAGTCCCCGGGCCGGAGTTGACAAAGACTTTGGCGAACAAATCCTCAAGGCCTTTCTTGATCTTCTTTTATTCTCTGTTTATTTTAATTGATAGGTGATTTGCATTACATAGGCTGAACAAGGTTAATGCCAGAAGAAGAGGAACAGAGATCAATTGCAGAAAAATGCTTCTATTTGCATCCATTGCCTCACACTACTACTCCAAGAAGCTCTGAGCATGAGTTGCTTCCTCTGTATTCTCCCAAAGACTACTTCCACTTCTTGTTCTCCTCCTCCTCCTCCTCCTCCTCCTTAGATTCCGATAAGGGATTCTATTTTGAATTTATCAGAATTAAATTTATATTACCTTAATAATACATGGAGAGACTTAATCTATGATCTTCTTCGCTTTTTTGAGTATTCCGTTGATATTCTTCAGAAATCAATTATTGTAAATTTGCAATTGCAGAGTGCAAAGCCATTTAAAACCGTTAGATTCATCGTCCATTCAAATGTTAGAGCCATTCTTTGAGATATGATTAAATTTTGTTGTGAAAAAGTCCATTAGATTGGACAATATTGACCGACGTCATATGACTGCGATGTCGCAGAAGAGGCTAGCAGATTCGATCTATCTAGTTTTTTCTTTTGAAAGTGAGTCAAGATATCATGATTTGGTTGAATAAAACGTACCGCTTAAATTTAGACCTGATTTATTTGAGCTCGTTTATAGAAAAACAAGTGTGCAATTAATCAACGGCCTGAATTTTTGATATTACATGTGGCGCACATCCCTAGCGGCTGCTGGATAACCACTAGGAATGGTGCCGCTGAGGATTTTAATCCACTTAGGTAGACTTGGCACGCCTAGCGTGGGGTGTGACAAATGCCAATTCATTCCTTGCCCCCACCACTCCCCCACGCCTACCCACAAAAATTTTAGGACAAAAAGAAAAATGGGACAAATATCTACAGAATTCAAGCAAAGAAAAATTACCTATTATGAAACTTGGTTTAATAAACAGAACACTTCACAGTACTAGAGTTGTTACTTGGAGAGACAAAAAGAATTACAATGCAAGTAGAGTAAAAACAATATTAACGGAATTTGATTCTAAGATACATTTTTATTCTGTAGATATAGTGTTAAGGATTCTTAACACATCATATAATGCTATATTTGGAGATGCTCAAAGATGGGAAAGAGAGACCTAACTCTCTACACCCTGAAATGCGCAAGGCTGAGATCTATGTCCTTCGGAACCCTCCTATGTGGAGGGAACTTGGGGAGGAAACTTGCAACATATTTAGCAGTCTCCAAGTAGTTGGTATATTTGCCTATGAGTACTTCATTGTTGATCTTCTGATTGTCACTATGATCATCTCCACCGTAACTCGATCCGTTGTTTTTAATTTTCAATCCAGCCTTTGCTTCACTTAGAGGACTGTCTAGTGGTGAATAATCTTCCCCCAATATGTTCTCCATGAAAGCTTTAGATTGAAATGTCCAGTTACTAGTCTTCCAATTGAAGCTGTAGAGTGGAAGGAACCGTTGACCATATTTTGCAATAAACTCTAATGCAGCTAGAATGAACTCAAACTCTTCTTTTGACATGTAGTAAGGGAAACTAAGTCTAGTCCACCCAGGCTTTACACCAGTGTAACCCTATCAAAGAAAATTCAAAGTAAGATTAGTCGGAGTAAATTTAAGATGATTATTTACCAGATTTTTGTGAGGATGAAAGATTAATTTATCTTCGCAGTTAAGGATTCACCATTTGTATAGCATCACGGAAAGCTAGTGAATGAGTCTCATCGACACCAAGTAGATGGTGACCATAGGGTCCAGCACAAGCACACCCAGCTCGAGCTTGGATTCCAAAGAGATCATTGAGAAGCTTTGCGATGAAAGGCCCATGGAAAGGTTTATCTCTCTTGTTTCCTGACTCTGCCCACATATATAGACCGTTACTACCTCTTTCATCTTTCTTATGATCGTAAGAGGAAGAATTTGTGGTAGAGTAAACCACGAAAGAGAGTATGGCTTGTCTTGGGGCACTCGTATTCCCTAACACCAATATGTTTTTGTTTGGAAGGAGCCTTTTCATTGCTGCATTGATGTAGACATGCTCCTGGTTTTCAATAACACCGTACCCAATGAAGTCCTTCACCCAGAAAGCCAAAGCTGCTCTTATCTTCTGGACGATTGGTGGAGTTCCAGCATCTTCCCTTTCTTCCACATCATTGTAGTACAAAGTGTGCTGCATATTGAAATTAATTAATTCATACGTTAGCTAATAAGTCCCTTCATAAAGTAATTAACTAGTCAGACAATGATAAATATAGGAATAGTCACTTAGAGTAATGAGGGGGCTTACCTCTTCACTAAAAGCATTGACAAAATCAACAGTTCCACCTCCGCAAGTAGAAGGGGCAGAAGAACTCAACTTGTACAAGGCCTTGTGCATCAATAGGAGCCCCGGGGTATCAGGTCCACCAACAAACTTGTGTGGGCTCATGAATATAGCATCATAGCCTTCTATCTCCCCTGATCTCATGTTAATCTCGGCGTAAGGACCACTGCACGTATCCAAGTAAATAATTTCTATCAATAACGAGATTAGAGAGAATAATTGAAGAAACAGCAATTATCTCTAATCTAATATATTCTAACCTTGCTGCGTAATCAAAGCAAGCAAAAGCTCCATGCTGGTGAAGAAGCTTGGCGATGGCATGTGTATCAGTGTATGTTCCAGTAACATTACTACATGCTGAGAATGAACCCAACATAGAACGTCTGGAATCCTTGTAAGACTCAAGTTGGCGACTTAGAGCTCGCAGGTCTATCAAACCATCATCATCAAGCCCAATCTCTATCACCTCAGCTAGGCTATTACGCCATGAAAGGAGGTTGGAGTGGTGCTCGTATGGTCCGACAAACACCACCCATCTCTCATCAGTCTGTAGGGTTGATAATACCTTATCTCTCATGGTTGAAGGCACTGCGATTCCCATCACCTCTTGCAGGCGCTTGATGGCTGCAGTGGTCCCTGAGCCGCAGAATATGAGTGCATCATCTGGTCCTGCGCCCAAGCAGTTCTTTATATATCTGGTGGCATCCTTCACCATCTTGGTGGTCTTGTGCCCCACATAACTGTCACTAGTATGTGTGTTACCTGTGGCCATGCATGCAACCAGAGTGAAGTTCAGTAACCTATATACGTGCCTAATAGTATCAATTAGAAATCTAATTCAAACAAATCAACTAACCATAGAACGGAAGAACACTATTGGCAATAAATTCTTCGATGAAGCGAAGGCTTCTACCGGAGGCTGTGTGGTCTGCATAGGTGAGAAGGCGTCTCCCGAAAGGAGCATCAAATTCGATCGGCATCGTGTCCGACCAACTGTGATCGCAACCACTCAAATTTGGTATCTGCAGTATCGTTCTTTGTTACTCCCATGTCATGCATTCCGAAGGACTCCGACCGATGGATATGGGCATCATCAGTGTCTGAAATGCTACTTCTTATGGACAAACTTTTGTTCATCATAGGACGCTTGTCATGGTGATGAAGATCTGCTGTTGGGTGCCAATAGATATCTCTAACCATGGCTTGTTTGAATTCCATGCTTTTTTCACAAGAAGGTGGTTGATCAATGGGGAGGAAGGTACTGCCGTAGTTTAAGAGGAGCTTTTCAGCTTGTTGCAGAGAAGAAATGTAAAAACTACGGTAGATATGGAAGCAAACGATGCTGTCTTGGCCTCTTGAGAAAAACTGAAGTGGGTTTATATAGGCTGTAGGAGGTGGAGTTAAGAGAAGAAATAATTCACTAATAGAAAAGTAAAAATTCACGAACACTCAATTTAATCCTAAATCCACTTGTTTCCTGCAGAGCGCGTCTTTGAAAATCAACCTCCTGTTCTAACTTCTGACGTCACCTGACTCACCTTTCTGCTGTAACTCTTAAATTTGCTTCCATCACAGACCCAAGAAAAAGCATGTTCTTCTGTTTCTTCGTCTGAATCCAAACTCGTTATCCTTTATTCTTTGTCGTTCTAATTTATGTGAATGCGAAACTCTGAAACAGATGACACGAGAGGACCAAGTCGTGAAAGAAAGGCATGGAACTCGCATCCCATGGGACTTTGCTGGGGGTATGTTGACCCTGAAGGATCCAGCAGCACTATATTTTCTATTCAAGAAATTAGATTCACAAGCAAAAGCAAATGTCAAAGTCAAGTCTAACTAATGAATAATGAAGACGAACTGGAATTCGATTGCAAGGACTCTGCTTCTCCTAACTGCAGACCAAGTATTCGATAGATGGAACAAATGGATCAAGATGGAACAGCAATGCTCCACTCTTGACCTTCGCGTCTCCCTCGGCAACGGACGAGAGCCGCCAGCCAAATCAGCAAAAGAATCCATAATAATAAAGATGGAATTTTCATGAATCCACCAATAAAGACAATAGAAGTTGTCGCTGTTGATTAAATCAAAAAAGCGTTTTCAGCTGTTACCATCAAAACGCCCTCTCCGAAAAAACAATAGAATTATGTATATATATATATATATATATTTAAAGGTACCTCGAAAAAATGGAACGCTAGTGTCCCTGACATGGTGGTGCCCAACATTGGATGGTTGCTACGTGGATTTTACTAAATCTCAGCTGCTCAAAACACCATGAGTTCTTATAATCAACTTAACTTAAAAGAGAAGGGTTTTTCTTTGAAAAAAAAACCGAATCATGTATTGTAAATCCACATGGCAACAATCCAATGTTGGACACCACAGCACCACCACAACAGCGGCACTAGCCTACAAGATCCCCCAATGTTGTAAAAGAGGCTTTTGGAGTCTTTTGTATAGCAAGCAGAAACTGCCAAGCCCAAGCAAGGCGGTGCCCTACTTCCTAAGATGGGAATATGCATACCAGCGGCCCGTGGTGCCCAACTTTAGGCCGAGTTGGTAAGTATGTCTTGTTCTCTTCAATTATGTGCTTCATTCTCCTTCTGTTGGATTTGATCGAGTGAGAAAAGATTAGATTTGTATTGTTGAGTGCTCATGAAAGGTAGATAACCAACTGATAAGCATGCATTTATCATTATTTATTTGATTTAATTTTTCATACTTAATTAATTAAAAGAGAGTTAATTAATTATTTTTGTGTAGTTTTAAGGAATAAGGTGATTTTGGTTATTAGAGATAATGTAATGCAAAATTGGCAAATATATTAGATATTTAAGGATTTTAAATCATGGGATTCAATCTTGCTACCCAATAAATCATGAATGCTAAGATCCAACTTAATTTATGCAAGAAGAGCATGAATCTTAGCCAAATTGGAAACAAGTGGAGGTCCAAGGGAACAAAATTGGTAATAAGATCTGAAAATCGGGTAAACAGACCCACCTTGAGTATTTTGGACATATCTCTCTCATATGAACTCGGATTTTGGTGATTCAAGATGCTATGGAAAGACAACGAAAATATCTACAACTTTATAGTTTTGAGTTTTCCAGAATCCGAACACATAAAGGTCGTATTGAAGGGTAAAGAGGACAAATTCATGGTATGCGGGATAAAAGGAGAAGCTAGCCACAGAGAAGAGGGGAAGACGGCGAACACAGAACTTGGCTCTCATCTCTCACATTGCTCAAGAAGAAGACCACTCTCTCTTTGTTTCTAAATTTCATCTTATTTTATTAACTTTGTTATAATGAATAGCTAGTTCCTTTTCTTTGGGACGTAGATGACCATGCTTATTTCATTAATTTGATTATTCCATATCTTCTAGTTGATTGTGTTTGAGTCTGGCCAAAGATGTTTTATAGCTCAACAAACTAAGCGTGCCAAGATTCGGCGAAGGACGATAGTCTTGCAAAGATAGGGCATACCTAGGAAGTCCATCCTTAATTTGCTTTGAAGTGTAAAGTTATCCCGGTTAATGAAAAACATTGGGGATTCGAAATCTCAAAGATCTTCACGTATTCATAGTTAAAGTTTTTCCATTAATTAATAAATTTAATTTAAATTTAGTTTTGTTGAATTCAATCTTAGTAACTTAGCCTTTTAGTTCCCCATAGTTTGACCCCGTATTTTCTGCTAGCTAGATTAGTATAGGATTTTATTTTTGATTGTTTAGCAACACGATCACCAACTACTGCCTTACAACAATAAGCCTGCCAAGGTATTAGGCTAGGGTAGCCCATGCCATGAGTAGCATTCCATCCAAAGGGTCTAATGTATCAAGTGCTTAGCTTGCTCTTCTTTCTTCAACTCATCTTTAAACTCTTCCAGCTGTTCAGACCCGATATAAGTAATCTTTTTCTCATCCTCGGTACACAACTGGATTTGCTCCAGTTTCTCCACTGGTTCGGGCCTTTGCATCTCTGTCTCTTCCCGATCATCTCGAACTTCTATGGGGAGGGCAGTTACCTTCCTCGGACCCTCCTTGTCTTATAAATAGGCAACATAACACTGCCGAGAGATCTTCTGGTCAGAGGAGACTATGTTCACCTTTAGTTTTGGAAGTTGTTTATGCGATTCGTTGTGAACGATTTTAAATTGAGCCTCTTAGAGATGCCCGTGGGCCCTCGCGAGAGCTGAAATTGGGACTTTTCGATTGAGATCTATTAGGGACAAATTGTTAATACTTTTAGGATCCTATTATTTATCTAATTACACCTTTCATGGGTGAGACCTTCAAGAATAGAAGATCACCTACCAAAAACTCCACCTCCTCCCTCTTCATATTCTCATAGCTATTTTGACAGTCTTGACTATTTTCATCATCTTCTTAATCAAGTTGATCTTTTCTTGGGCATCAACAATGAAATCAAGACTAATCACCTTTCTTTCCCTGTCCTCATCCCAATATAGAGGAGAGTGACACCTCCTACCGTAAAGGGCCTCAAAAGGAGTTGTACCAATGCTTGCTTGAAAATTGTTGTAATATGCGAACTCCCCTAAAGGTAAGTATTTCTCCAAACTCCATTTAAAATCCAAAACACAGGTCCTCAATAATCTTGTCCACCCTTTCCGTGCCCATTTGATTTAGGGTGGAAAGCGGTACTAAAGTTCAACTTTGTGCGCATTGCTTCTTGGGTTCCCCTCCATAATCTAGAGGCAAACCAAGGGTCCCTGTCAGACACTATTTTAAAAGGTATACCATATAATCGGACTATCAAGTCCATATACACCTGCGCCTTACAATCCACAAAATATGCCATGGAGTAGGGCAAAAAGTTGGTCAACTTTGTCAGGTGATAGACTACAACCCATATAGCAACATGTCCTTTCTGAATTTTGGGTACTACAATTATAAAATCCATGCTACATAGTTTCTTTTCCATTGTGGAATTTCCGATGGCTGCTGTCACCAGATGGTCTTTGGTGCTCAGCCTCTACTATCAACAAGTCAAACACCTCTCAACATAGTTGGCAATGTCCCACTTCATATTCTCCCATCAATAGTGCTTTTTTAGATCACGATACATCTTGGTACTTTAGGGGTTTACAAGGTAGTATGAGCTTCCTCTAAGATTTTCTCCTATACTTTTTCATTATTAGGCACACAAAATTGCATACCATATTGCAATATCCCGTCATTTGATGTTGATCATTGGCCCCTTCCCTTCATGTAGTGCCTTGCCAACCTTACTCATTAATTTTTCGTCCTTCTTTTGCTCTTCCTTGATTTAGTCCCTTAATGACCATGCTTGTATGTTCGACTACAGAACAAAGCACGTGGCTTTTCAACAACCAGTCCCAACTCCTGTGATTTTTTGACTGAGAACATTTGCAACAGTATCCCTCTTGCTTGGGTGATACAAGATATCATAGTTGTAATCTTTAATCAACTCCAACATCTGTGTTGCCTCATTCAATTCTTTTTGCGTGAAGAAATACTTCATGCTCTTATTGTCAATGTAAATCTGACATTTTCCCCCATACGAGTAAAGTCTTCAAATTTTAAGGGCAATAACTACCCCTACCAACACTAGATCATGCGTCGGTAGTTCTTCTCATAATCCTTTAATTGCCTAGAGAATAAGCTATAACTATTTCATTTTTTCCTCAAGACATAGCCTAAGCCTCTTGATGATCATTTATGTAGATTGTCATTCCTCCCATACTTGAAAGTATATGCGAGCACTTTGGCGATGACATACCTCATTTTTAATTCTTGAAAACTCTTCTCCCACACTACCAACCAAGCAAACTTCATTCCTTCCCTTGTCAAGGTTGCCGAAGCTGAGGACGTATTCAGTAGTAAACTGCTAATCCCAAGAAACTCCAAACATTGGCTATGGAGCTCGACCTATCCTATTGAGTTACTACTTTGACCTTTGCATGATCCATAGAGATCCCTTGAGATAAACACCATGACGCAAGAATATGACTTTGTTAAGCCAAAATTCACACTTGGAAAATTTGGCATGCAACTATCTCTCTTGAAGTCTCTGTAGTACAATTCGACAATGATACTTATGTTCTTCTTTACTCATGGAGTAAAATAGGATGTCATCAATAAATATATAATAGAATTTATAGCAAGAAGTAAACCCTTGATTTCAAATCTGATTTCCTTTGCAACCTCACCAACCTAGTGTTTTCACCCCTAGGCATGTTATTAGTATGAATGTTAGAATCCTCCCCAAGGATAGGATCCCCGAATACTCTGCTTCTGTACCACTCGGACAGCAAGGAGGTGGTCAATTGGGTTGTCGGCCTCAACCGAACGGTGCCATTTGCTATCAAATTTCAAGCTGGAACAGCTAGGAACCCCCATGACTGATTTTTATTTGTATACATCTCATTACATGGTGTCTCTCCAGTCCTAATTGGGCTATTTATATGCTCGCACCATTCCTAATGATTGTCCACGTGTCATTGGATTATCATACACCATGGAAACTTAAGCCTAGGTTGATTCTTGGCTCGTAAAGTTTCTGGCCCGTTTGATGCCATAATCGTGTCTGCATGTTGAATCCATGATTGTTGATCATCTTCTAAGCATTGTAGTCTTGCTTCAACTACTTGGTGACTCTTGCGAGTAGATTTTTCTAAGGATTTTCGTTGACCCTCAACCTTTGCTAGTCCTTGACAGATCATGTGGAAGATGTCTTCAACAAACATGCCATTGTTAACAAGTGCCTCCTAAATGATCTAACTGGGGCTCACTCTGTCAAAAGCATTTGAGGAAGAGTTTTGCTTCTCTTCCACCTTGCCATTCACCAAGTTACCATATTTGCAGAGGTTCCATCGAGCGTGCCAAAAATGCTCCTCAAAAGAGCGTTTCTACTCTTGAATAGGATACATCAACCAATTTGGCTACACAGGTGTGCTAGAGTCTAGCCTACTCAATTACTAGAGTCTACTACTTGGGCATGATGTGGGTTCTCTCCTGCCTTGGCATATCGAGGACTTTAAAAGACTTTTTAATTAAAACTAGGAACTAAGAACTCAAACTAAAAATAAAAGATAATTTTGCAAGTTCAGAATCAGTTTCATGCTGAGTGTGTTGGGGGTGCCATTCCATACAATGGGGAAGGGCTTGTAGAGACAAAACCAACATAACTACTCCAAGGAAATTCCTAACAACTGGCTTCTAACTCTGTGTGGATAAGGATCCAGGTTTTTGGAAGAAAATATTACGGAACTGCTGCTTTGGTACTTTGTTTCAATCAGCTTTCATGATATCACTAATATAGGCCAACACAAAACTGGTTCTTTTCTGTTGTATTTATTCGATCATATTCATTACTGAACCGGCTCCAGTTTGGTAATTTTTAGGGAACAAATGTTGTCCCTAATGACTATTTGGCTGGTATTACTTGAAGATCAAAAATCGTAATGGTCATGCACAAAGTCCCCAGAAAACTCTTCCACTTCCAAAAGTGTAACTTGTATAAAATTTTAAAAGGCAAAACCTTGGGAAGGCACCACATATTTCCATGATCAATACACATGGCTTCTCCCCTTGAATGCTTCCACCACATAATTCATTTTACTGATTTACTTTTACCAATCCTCATTTTGCCTTTCCATCTTCCTCTTAGCTTACTATCTTCTTCAACTTCACAAAAACAACCGTGGCTAAAAACACTCAAGCTTCAAATATAGAAGAACAACCCAGAAAAATGAGGGAAGTCCTCCATATTACAAAAAACTATAATCATTATGGCCATTGTACAAGACAAAAAAGTACATAAACTAGAATCAGTATTTCCATTATGTTACAATTAAATGATTTACTCAATTGATCTATATTGATATGGAGACAACTAACACTCCCCGTCGAGGTGGAGCATGAATATCTTGGAGGCCCAACTTGGACATAAGATGCTGAAATTAGGCTCGACTAAGCGACTCAGTGAATAAATTGGCTACTTGATTCGCAAAAGATATTTTGGTTGTGCAGATTAATCCACTTTGTAGTTTCTTATGAACGACATGCCATTCTATCTCCATGTGCCTAGTATGGCCATGATTAATGGTATTCGTAGCAAATATGAAGGGTTGCTTGATTGTTGTAATATAATGGAATACTTTGTGGTGATGGCAAACCAATATCATGAAGTTGGTATGAAAGCCATGTAATTTCACAAGTCGCCACCATTATGGCATGGTATTGAACTTTTGCAAAATAATGAGATACGGTTGTTTGTTTTTTTGTCTTCCAAGAAATTGGACTAGAACCAAGAAGAATGCAATACCTAGTGGTGGAGCATCTAGTCATAGGACAACTTGCCAAATCAAAGTCACAGTATGCTGTCAACTGGAATTACTTTTGTACAAAGAAAAATTCCTTGACCAGGAGTAGCTTCAAGATACTGCGATAAACAATGGGCACCTAGGGATGTGGTTGATGGGATTGGTGCATAAATTGACTTAAAATATTAACAAAGTGTAGAATATTTTGGTTTGTCACAGTGAGATAAATGAGGTGACCAACTAGGTGTTGAGAAGGAGCAGAGTTTGATAGAGTAATACCTTTAGAATATTATACTGCTTTGGGAATTCCACTAGTCGAGTGCCTGTTAAGCCACTATTAGTGAGGATACCAAGTATGTATTTTTGTTGGCAAAGGTGGAGCCCCAATGTTGAGCAAGCCACTTCGATGCCAAGAAAATGCTTAAGGGACCCAATGTCTTTAGTATGAAATTTGGTGATATCTGAGTCTTGACCTCTTGAAGTAAAGTGCAATTGGAGCCAATGGTTGTAATATTGTCCACATACACAAGGATGAATATGGAAGCATCATTCCGGTGAAGAACAAATAAGGGGTGATCAGCCTGTGATTGGGTGAAACCAAAGCTAGGTAAGGCAGTGGATTATTTGGAGAACCAGCTCCAAGAAGCTTGTTTAAGTCCATTAAAAGAATTGTGGAATTTATACACAAGGTTCTCCCCTCTATGACGATATCCAGGAGGAGTCACGTAAACATCTTTGAAAATGTCTGCATGTAAGAAGGCATTATTGATGTCTAATTGTTCCAGGGCGAACCATGTACTACGAGGACTGTAAGGAGAACTCAATCAGTTACTAGTTTAGCAATTAGAAAAAAAATGTGCCATGATAGTCAACCCCCTCAATTTAAGTGTATCCCTTAGTGACAAGTCCACCGTTCGATAGAGTCATCTACCCAATGCATGATTTTGTAAACCCATTTTGAGCCAATAGCTCTTTTTCCAGTTAGTAATGGGACAAGGACCAAGTTTTATTGGCGAGAGTACCAACATTTCAGCTTGCATGGTATCTCTGCATTCTGGATGTTTCATTGCCGTTGTGAAGGATTTGGGTTCAGCTGTGCTACTGATGAGGGAGAGGAGAAGCATTGGCAACTTGAAACAGTCATACGAGGATATGTCTTACCATGATTATGTATTTCCTTGGGTAAGAGACAAGAAATAATCTTTGAGATAGGTAGGGGTTTTGCTGATATGAGAAGGCGTGTTATAGTTGGAGGAGAGGAAGCTCTAGAAGGAGCACGAGGGTCATATGGTGGAGTGGGTGTAAAGGTGTCAGGGGACAAGGTAGAGGATTCAAATGGTAATATCATAGTCTTGGGAAGAGAGGAAAAACGTATGAAGGACAAGTGGAGGGGCTCGAGTGTAAATGATACGGAAAATGATTTTTTTTTTCATGAAATGTGACGTCAAGAGAGATGTAAGTACTTTCGTTAGAGAGGTCAAAAATCCTTTTGCTTTTTGTCCATGAGCATAACCAACAAATATAACATAAATGACCCGTTGATCAATTTGTGTTGATGTTGGTTTGGCAGCCAACACAAAGGCATCCAAAAACCCGTAAGTGATAAAACTTAGTAATCTTTTGAAATAAATTTTCGTTTTGGGTTTTCTCATGGAATACTATTAGCCATCGAAATTAGGGTTGACAGGTAGAAGATGAGAGACGTTTCAGAGAGAGCGAGAGAGAGACTATGTCTAAGACATAAACTCTAGGGTTCTATTTACACAAGATAGGTATTAGGAATGACAATGTGCTTCCTTGAGATTCACTGTGTTACAGACTCTCTCTCTCTCTCTCTCTCTCTCTCTCTCTCTCTCTCTCTCTCTCTCTCTGTGTGTGTGTGTGTGTATATATATATAGAGTCATGGTTCACCACTAGTCTAAGACTTCAACTCTAGGGTTCTATTTACACAAGATAGGTATTAGGGTTTTACATTGACTATGTCTCTTGTTCATTTGAATACAACTCTTAGTATGATTCACTTGTTGAGATAATGTAAGCTTTTATAAACCTTGAGGTATTTGAGATGGAGTCTTAGTCCTGGAATCATGATGGGTGCCTGTAGTGGTTGGTTTGGTCAAGGCTTTAGAGGAGCTGCCAAAAATACCCTCTACACATGAAAAAAATACCTCTACACATGGAGTAGTGATGGCAGCTAGGGCAACCCTAGGTTCGACTAGGGTTGCATAAGAAATACCATAATTATTATTTGACTGAGAAAACCATAATTATCCTTAACACACCCCCTTAACTCAAGGGTAGAGATGAGACCTTGAGGTTGGAAGATGAAGTGTTGAACCATTGATGTGAGAGAGGCTTAGTGAGTTGGCATTATGTGGATAGATACCAAACCTAAAGATCTCCCTTGGCAACCTTATCTTGAACAAAATGGAAGTCAACATTAATGTTTGTACACGCCAAGAAAATAGAGTTGGCAATGGAGATAAGTAGCACCAATATTATCACACTAAAGTATTGGAGCAGTAGGTAGATAAACATATAATTCTTTTAACAAAGATTGCAGCTATGTGAGTTTAGCAACTGCATTGGCTAGGGCTTGATATTCAGCCTTAGTACTTAAGTAAGCCTTAGTGTGTTGCTTCGTAGAACTCCAAGAGATAAGATTAAAATCCAGAAAGATAACATAGCCACTAGTAGGTTGTCAATTATCAGGGACAACCTACCTAGTTAGCATCTAAAAAGGCTGATAAACCAATTTGAGATTGCCGATGACTAAGAAGACCATGGGAAAAGGTCCCTTTCAAATACCTTAAAATTCTCTTTATTGCAAACCAATGATCAAGAGTATGAGAATGCATAAATTCACAAACTTCATTGACAACAAACTAACAATCTGGGAGAGTCATAGTTGCATACTGAAGGGCACCAACTAGGCTACGATCGAGTGTAGGGTCATCCATTATTTCCCCTGTAATCTTGCTTAGCTTATTAGTGGTAGAAACAATGTAGAGACAAGCTTGCGGTCAACATATTAGCCTGTTTAAGTAGATCCTGGATATACTGGTGTTGAGAAAGATGAAGTCCATCATGTGTTCTAGAGACAGACATACCGAGAAAATAATGAAGAGGTCCCAAATCCTTGAGGTAAAGATTGAGCCAAGTTTGCATAGGAATTGAGCCAATAAAGAGTTAGAACAGTCAATCAATATAGTATCATCAACATACACTAGCATAAACATATCCCAAATAGATCCATGAAAATAAATAATAATGTTTCAGTTTTGGAACCAATAAACCCATACTCAAGAAGAAAAGACCTAAGCCAATCAAAGAGGAGCCTATTTCAAAGCATAAAGAGAGCAATGAAGTCTACAAGCATAGTCAAGATGAAAAGCATTAGTGAAGCAAAAAGGTTGTATCATTTATGTAGTTTCATTCAAAAAAACCATGAAGAAAGGCATTCTAAATATATAGTTTCCTAATAAGCTCAAAGCGAGAAACTACAAGGGCGAAAACTAATCGAATGGTAGTTGGCTTAACAAAAAGACTGAAGGTTTCATTGTAATCCGAGTTTTATTGCTGATTGAAACCCTTAGCCGATAATCGGGATTTGTATATTTGAATAGAGCCATCTGCATTACGTTTGATACAAAAAATCCATTTACATCCAATGACATTGTGAGATGAAGGAGGTCGAACAAGAGATCAAGTACCATTCTTCAAGAGAGCAACGAACCATTTATTCGTAGCTTTCTGCTAATGAGGAAATTTATTTGCAATAGTCAAGGAAGTAGGCTCAATCTGGGTAGGGTCAAGATTGGAATGAGATAGTAATAGAGCCCTATAGTTTGCCTTGGATAGAGTTATCAAGGGATATACATTGAAAGAGGGTCGGGGTTTGGGAGAGGGTAGGGTATTTGAAATGTCATATGGTAGGTCCACAACTAGTTGAATATGGGAAGAGGATTTGGTCAAGGGAGTAGAGGAATTTCTAGATGCTTGGGTGTTGGGAGATGAGGGGTTGGGGACCTAGTAGGAGATTTGTGAGAGTAGGAGACTGGAGGAGAAAGCCTAAGGAATGAATTCAGTCTAGGTGGGGGTCCCAAAACTGAGGGAAGTGGTGGTTGTATTGGAGTTGGATACAGTAGAGGGGTAGCTCCTATAATGGTGGTATATGTGGGGGGGGGGGGGATTTACCTCACTGGCAAGGAAAGGAAATAACCTTTCATCAAACACAACATAGTGAGAAACATTAATCTTTTCAATGCTAGGGTTAAAACACTTATATCCTTGATAATTGGATGTGATGCACTACTGCATTTCATTATACTATTATTTTAATATTGTGTAGGTATGTTCCAAATCCCTAAATTATTTAAATAATCAGTAATGCTTGAACTTCTGATCCATAACCGGTCGATACACATTGTCGTCCATCAGCCTCTTATACGGTGAAATTAGACTGAACCAATGACAATAAAAGAATTAGCGTAATTTTTTGAACCCGGAGATATAAACAATTAGACCCAAGAGTGGGATTTTGTGCATTTCGATCACACAATATTATTTTGTTTGTGGGATTTTGAATCTGATCATTATGCTCCTTAATAATCTGCAGACTGTGTGCCTGATTTGTTAGCACATTATGCCTTTGATGGATCTGTATACTATGCACTTAATTTATTAGCATACTATGCCTTTGAGGGATCTGTATAATGTATGCCTGATTTGTTAGCACACTATGCCTTTGATGGATTCGCATACTGTGTGCATGATTGATTCGTTTACTATACTTTTGAGTTATCTACATATTGTGTGCTAGATTTATTAGCACAATATGCCTCAAATGGATCCGCATACTGTGTGCCCTGATTTATTCATATACTATGCACCCGATTGATTCTTTGCATACTATGTGCTAGACTTGATTTGCACACTTTGTGCATGTTCACGTGTTTCGAGATTTGGTTATGATTTGGCAATCTTATGTTTTTAATTATGTGATTATTAGTATTCTTACATGTTAAAGATTAAATTAAATTTTTAATAAATGTAAGATTAAATTGGAATAAAATACATAGTACTAACGAGCACAACCCTTGTGGCCAGAGTAAGGTGGAAAGACTGAGTTTGTACCAATGATGGCAACCTACGAGGTGTACATGGCCTTGTGCCTAGAAGCCATTTCAGTGGTGAAGGGATAAAAGCCACTTTGGTGGTGAAGAGAAACGTGCATCCTCTAGATTTACCTCGGCTTAAGATTATAATATCAAAAAATTAGAGGTGAAAAATATGTGAAATAATTTTTGAAAGAGATATGATGCTTTTCCAAATCGTGTTTTCTCTACAAAGGAAGTGTTTGGTTTCGTCATATGTGCATGTTAATTTTCTCATATTACTGCATGTCTAAAGCATGGTCGTGTTATATATTCATTGGGCTAGTTTAGCTCATTTTATCCCCTTATTATAAATTGACATGTGGACTCAAGACAAAGATAATGATATTGCAGTCCAAGGAAATGATTGAAACCTCAAGTTCCTGTTAGAATCCAGAGGTTTAACTCATTTCGGTTCAAGGGTTATTTTTGAGGTTATGTATAAGATAGTATAGACGTTTGGTTTAATGATGCTATAATACTAAAGTCTAAAGTACTTTTTTAACTATATTATAATAGTTGCTATCAGATAATTTGAAGTTGTACTTTCCCTCTCTTTTAATACAAAAGTTTTTGCTGTTGCATGTTGATGATGGTCTTAGTTATTTATAAGATAAGGAAAAAGAGAAGTAACAACCAATTCTCCTAAATGAGGTTTAGGTGCCATAGGCCCACCTGACCAATTGGGTGCATGACACGAGAACTATATCCAAAGAAGACATGTAATATGAACTGAAATTCCAGCTTGTTTTTATTTTATGGTCTCAAGTAAGGATAGCAAACACAACCAAAACTCCTTAAGAAATAAAAATTAAGCTGGATTTAAATAATATGAAGTAAGCAAAAATATTTTTTAGCACTTGTGTTGACAATTTATTAATGAGAAAAGCTACAATTTCAAATGCATGCATCCAAAATTTTATGGGCAAGAAGAATGAGCCAAAAGAGTCAATCCAGTTTCTATGATGTGCTGATGACTATGCTCAATAATCCATTCTGCTCATGCATGTGAGGGCAAGAGAGTCTGTGTTCAATGCCATGTTCTTGAAGGAAGGTGGAGACAGTCTATACCCCCCCCCCCACCGCAGCCCAAGTCACTATGAAATCACTTAATGCATCTAGAAAAGAGATTCTCAACAAACAACTTGAAACATACCAACAACCTCAGATTTAATGGAGGAGTGATGGTGGCTACAACAAACCTAGGTTCAACTAGTGTTACATAAGGAATACTATAATTATCTTTTGCATGAGAAAAACCATAATTATCCTTAACAAGTATAGAGATGGGCAAATGGTTAATCAAATAGAAGCAAGTAGTAAGCACATAGTCACCCCAAAAATGCAAAGGTAAATTTGCTTGGAAATGAATGTGATGCTGAAGCAACAAGACATCAAGGCCAAACAAGAGAATGGATTGAAAATGGAGAACTTTGTCTCTCCAAAGTTTCTTCTGAAACAACAATATTTAGTTGTCTAGAAAAGACGCATAAAACATGGTCGGCGCCCCTGACCACCACAATTCTATTTGGTTACTAAGCAACTAGCGCTCTGATACCAAAATGATATCGAAATGACAAAGATATCAAGCCAAACAGAAGAATGGATTGAAAATTGAGAACTTTGTCTCTCAAAAGTTTCTTCAGAAATAACAGTATTCAACTACCTCAAAAAGATGCACAAAACATTATTTATAGTGCCAAAAACCCTAAAACAAAAAAAATGCAAAATTATGAAAATGCCTACGAAAATAGTAAAGTGCCCAAAACACCCTCAAAACAATCCTGATATACAAAAAGACTAGGTCCAATCCTTCTCACAAGCTCATTTCAATAAGCACATAGTCACCCCAAAACTGCAAAGGTAAATTTGCTTGGAAATAATGTGATGCCAAAACGATAAAGAAATCAAGGCCAAACAGAAGAATGGATTGAAAATGGAAAACTCTATCTCTCAACAGTTTCTTCAGAAACAACAATATTAGTTGCCTAAAAAAGATGCACAAAACATGATTGTTGCCTTAACCACCGCAATTCTGTTCGGCCATTGGTAGATGCAACCTGGCGCTCTGATACCAAAATGATGCCGAAACAACAAAGAAATCAAGGCCAAACAAAAAAATGGATTGAAAATGGAGAATTTTGTCTCTCAAAAGTTTCTTTAGAAACAACAATATTCAACTGCCTCAAAGAGATGCAAAAAACATGATTTTATAGTGCCAATAAACCTTGAAACGAAAAAAATGCAAAATTATGAAATTGCCACTAAAAAGAGTAAAATGCCCAAAACACTATCAAAATGATCCCGAAACGCGAAAAACGATGTCTGCCAACATGAAAAATTTCATCCCATTGCATGTCCTTAGTAAAAAAAAGGACCTTGAGTTACCCCATGTGCCACCCCATATGCATCAGAATGGCTCTAGCAATTGTAAGGAGGTGTGGATGTTTACACTCCATAGCAACATTTTCTTGGGGGATACAGACACAACTCAACTGTTGGAGGACCCCAAGGGATTGCAAAAAATAGTGTCCTTAGTAAAAAAAAATTCATGAGCATTATCAGAGCGAAGTTGATGAATAGACGCGTTAAATTGAGTTTTTGCCATGTTGGGAAAATAACAGAAAATTGATGCTAGTGGTTTGTTAACTAAATCCATGTGGCACAAGAGTAATTGTCGACTACAGTGAGAAAATAATAAGCACTAGAGATAGAAAGAAGACAATAAATACCCCAAATATCCATATGGATTAATTCAAAGCAATTAGCAATAGAAATTGTACTAAATTGAAATGGCAAGCATGTTTATTTGGCTAGAGGACACAAAATGCAAATATCTTTATGATTAAAAGTAATATTATCATTCAAATTATTAATTTAGAGAGAAGGATGGCAAGTCTCCAATGCCAAGGATCAAAATGAGAATGAGACGTGGATGCAAAACCTATGTGAAGAGATGATTCTAATAAGTAAATTGTTTGTTGGTCTTGAAAGTGACAAGGATCTTGATGAAAGGTAATTGAACAATTAGTTTGTGTAGTAAGTTTGCTAACAGATAAAAGATTAAGTTTATAGGAGAGAACATGTAAAACATTTTTAAAAGGTAAGGTTAATAAATAAGGACACGGTAGCAACATTGGTAACAAGAACCACGAAGCTCCTTAGTAAGGTGATAGAAGAGGGTTTTGAACATGGGGTAGAGGATGGAAATAAGTTAGGGTCAGAGATCATGTGGTTTGTGGCCCCAAGTATCAAAAGTTCGTAATAAAGGATGGGGAGTAGCAAGAAGAGCAATACTTGCAACATTTGCTAAGGTGTGGATATTACTAGCAGGAAGGAGAGAGAAGAATTGTAGGGTATTATCGGGTTCTTTAAATCAGTGAAGCCAAGGTTGTTTTATGCTTTTAGTGTCATGATTATAATATGACCCCATTTTGGACAATTGCTACTATTAGGGATATTTCGGACAAACCACACCAAACCCTAGCCGCCACTCCCTCTCAATCTTATGCGGCTAGGGCTGCTTCTAAGACTTCCAAAGTTGATCAAACTCTAGCTACTACATTGAAGAAAGTCTCTACAAATGGTACTCACAAGAACTCTACCCAATCCAAAGAAGAATTTTACAAAGATTATAGTTTCTATAGAACCCTGGTTAATATTTTATGTAATCTAAAACATTCATCTTCTTGTAAATCCAAACACGGTAACTCAGGGAATCCAAATGATCACAACTACAAGAGTCCTAGAACACTGATGAACAAGAACTCTACCTATATAGAAGAAGCCATGTACACAACTTAAAGCATAGTGGAAAACCCCCTACCACTATCACCATCACCATCAAAGAAGACTCCATCCCTGTGTGCAAACCAAATCTTGACTATAATATGTGGATTCATCAAGACCAACTTCTCATGTGTTGGCTTATTGCCTCGCTCATCGAATCTGTACATGCTCAAGTCGTTGCTTGTTCTACCACCAGAGTAGTCGGGCATCATCTTCGAACTACCTATGCAACACCATCTTTAGCGAAGATTATGCAACTTCATCTTCAATTACAAAACATGAAATGGGGTAACAATACTATTCATGACTACCAATGTGGCTGCTGGTAAGACTATTCTAGATGATGACATTTGTTTGAATGTTCTCAATGGTTTGGGCCCTATTCGACCTTTATTACTGTCACACCCCACCCAGCCAGACCCAATCCCACCTAAATACTCGTGGGAGTGATACACTATAAGACCATGGTTCGGTGACAAATCCATACAAACATATGACATAGCATAATCGAAGGACAAGAATAAATCAACTCTAAATTCTAAGTTATTAAATTTGAATTATCAAAGAGGTTACAACTATCCATTATTTAAAGCTATGTATTAACTAATGTTGATCAAAAGTATATTCGAGTTTGGATGAAAAGAATAGTTTGTTTGCAGCGGAATTAAACTAAACTAATTCTCTATTGGAAGCTAACTCCATAGGAACAGTCCTGGCATGAGCACGTAGTGTGAGTCCACTTCCTCTACAGTAGCTCCTTCATAATAATATGTCGGCTCCAGATCCTCCATTTGAATGGAATCCTCATAACCTGCAATATAATCTAAAAAAAACTTACATATAAAAGGAATGAGTTAAACAGAACTCAATATCGTCAACTCAACAATCATATCATGCATTCATTCACAAATTCCCACATCATAGATATAATATTAATGATGATATAATTAATGATAATAATATGATTAATGAATGAATATAATGTTATGCTCCTAACTCTACCAGGAAGTCTCTATGGTAGACATGCATTAAGTTGAACACCAGTCTCCTTTGGGCAGTCTCCGTCACTCTCCCTCAACAAGAGGCGTCTTTTGGATTCTCTACGGCTGTTGGGTAATGTCACACCAATCTGTGGTTGGGGAGATAAGTCACCACTATCTCACATCAGCGTTTGGCATAAGATCTGGTTCGTGTCAAGGACAACTCTAGGCCCAATGCATAGTCATACGATCTCGTACTATATATGGTTCAGATATCTCCCCCTCATGCCTAGTGCCCTTTTGATTTGATATCCTTCTCTACCTAGGAGTGGTATCCTCAACAGGTAGCATCTGTTGGATCCTATTCCTTAACTTAATGGTTATCCATATATAATGGACATCATACTCTCCATGTCCTCTCAAGAGTTGGTTACTGGTCTTGAGCACCCATGAGCCTTTATCTACTATATGTGTCCCTACCATTCCATGATGGCAGTGGGCCTATTTGGTGCTCACAAGACCCAACCACTGACATCACGGGTTAACCGGCTTCAATACCCCTATAAGAATGGTAGTAGTACTTATAGGGTCATCTAGCTAAACACTTTTAGGCAGCTAGTATTCATGTACTAAGGTCTAGATGCATATTCATATAAGGTCACTAGTATATTGGGTGAACCCACAACCCTAGTTGGTAAATAAATACAAGAGAACTAAGTCTCAAAACCAATCCCACACATTTTCATATCATCATTCACAAGATTTGAATAAAATAGAAACAATCATACTTGCTTACCTTTCATTCGTGCAAAGTCACACACAATAATCACAAGATATAAGATAAAAAAGCAATGCAAGATATCAGTAATGAAAGTTAAATAATATCATCAAGCATACAAGATATGGTTAAGTATATTCTTACCTTTCAAATTAGTTAACCTCTCCAAAGTCTCACAATGCTCACCCAAGAATATGTAGCTAGACCCAAAATAACCCTAGTTGCATAAGAGAAAGAGTAAGTATCAATTGCGAATCAATTGGGGTTCAAAAGAGGTCTAAAACATAATTCTCGGATATGGCCGGTTGACTGGCCAGTTGCATAAGCTTGCAGGGCCGGTTGACTAGCCGGTTAACCCACCATCAACATAGTTTGAGCAAAAATTCATATTTTAGCTCCAATTTGAAATCGGATTGAAGCGGGACTTTGCGGTCTTCTAATTAATAGTAATGGGGTCTTAAAAGTACCAAATTTTTTTTCCAACTAGGCCTCAATGAAAAGCCCCAAATGTGGCTCTCACAATGCCTATGGGCTTCTATGAGAGGTTCAAAACGAGTTTGAATGCAATAATTCATATAATCATCTTTCAAAAACAATGGAAGACATAAAGAGAAGAAAAGGGAAACATTCATTACAATCTATTAGCCCCAACTACCAAAACCTAGCATTTAATGATGAAGAATACCATCAAAACTAGGCTAAAGAGAGAAGTTTTCATGAACACTCACCTTCCTTGGCTTTATTGCGATGATTCAAGCTTCAATACAATGCTGCATGGAAAGAATCCGCAATCTCCCTTGGTTTTCTCTTCTTCCAAACCCTCAACCCCACTATAGTAATAAGAAATATGTTTTATGATGAGTGGAGGCATCAAATAGGGTTTTTTTATACCCGTTTTCCCAAAACTGCCCCGAACTGGGAATGGGCGGTCGAACTAGGGTGGTCAACCAGTCCGGTCAATTGGCCATTGGTTGTCCCCTCAACCGGAATCCGATTCCTATTTTCTGTTTGAAAGAAAGGTCTTTCAAGGGCCTACGTTTGGGTATATTTACATTGTCATTTGGAATTTTCTTCATTGGTTTAAGAATGTGCTAAAATCTATTTTTAATGCCTTCATGATTGGTTTTCTCTCTCTTAAATTCTAAGAGAGTGGTCAAGTCATCCATATGGTCATCCACTACCATGGGGTCCACTTTCGAATCTTCGAGCTCGACGCGAATGGCCCACAATTATCGCCTCTTGAGTTTTGTGTTCATGGTCCTAAAACCATGGGTAAAGGATTAGAAATTCAGGGGATTTTACAGTTAGTTCTATAACCACATGTGGATTCCCTGTTACTTTTGTTGAGTTAAAATGCTTGTTACTCACTCAAAAAAATCATCTCAAGGATGACTTAGCCTATGACTCCTTTGCACCTTTGGCTAATCTCTCTCCGACAGGCACTACTCGCCATTATCACCCTCCTTTTCGAGGTCGATCAAAGAACGAAGGTACACCTTTTTAGGGAAGATCTTCAGGCTATTGTCCTCCATTTGTTGCCACTCCACCTTCCCCCTCTACTAGTGGTTACAAAAAGCATCATCCATCTATCATTATTTGCCAAATTTGTGATCGTCACAACCATAAAGCTCGTGATTGCTATCAACATTACAATCATGTTATTCAGGGTACGGCCAATGCTCGCCCCCTTTCTGCATGTTTCTGAACTTTTTGGTGGTACTATTGTAGATGAAACTTGGTATCTTGACTCTGTGGCTACACATCACATGACTAATGCCCTTGACAACCTTCAAATTGCTCACCCTTACATTGGTTCTGATCAGGTGTTAGTTGGTAATGTTGCAGGCTTGCTAATCACTCACACCGGTAAATTTTCTATTCCTATAAAGCATTCTCCCATTTTTCTAAATAAAGTTCTTCATTTTCCAACCATTAAGAAGGATTTATTATCAGTTTCCTAGTTTACTCGTGATAATAATGTCATTTTTGAGCTTCATCCTAATATGTTCTATGTGAAGGATCAAGCAACAGTGAATTGTCTTCTCTAGGGAACCGTTAGGAATGGGCTTTACTAGATACACTTGGGTGAATTTTCTCCACAGGCTTTATTTGGTGGACAAGCTTCTGTCTTCCAATGGAACTCCAGAATTAGACATCCTACTTTTAAATTAGTCCATAGCATTGTTTCTAAATTTCAATTAAAAGTTACTTCTGAGAAAGTTCAGTTTTTGTGTGATGCTTGTCAGAAGGGAAAGAGTCATAAACTCCCCTTCTTTTCTAATTCAGTTTTTAAAGCACCTTCGGATTTGATATATTCGGATATGTGCGGGGCCGTCTCCAATTACTTCTATTGATGGTTTTCGGTATTATATAATGTTTTGGATGCCTTTAGTAAGCACAATTGGCTTTATCCAATGCATTTGAAGTTTGAAATTGTTGGGATTCTTCAAAAGTTTAAGTTACTTGTTGAAAATTTATTTTCTCGATAGGTTAAAATATTGATAAGTGATTGAGGTGGAGAATATCGCCCTGTCTCTTGCCTTCCTTGTCTCCACATACATGAGAAAAATGGGGTTGTCGAGTGCCACCATCAACATATTGTTGAAACTAGCCTTACCTTATTAGCTTACTCCTCCTCGCCCTAGAAAATTTTGGAATTATGCTTATAAAATTGTAGTATTCTTATCAAGAGGATTCCTACTATTGTTTTGGGAAATGTTTCACCCCACTACAAACTCTTTAAAGTCCATCTTGATTATACCTCCTTAAGAGTTTTTGGTTGTACTTGTTATCCTTGCCTTCACACATAAACTAGAGCTTCGCTCTAGCATCCATGTATTTTTTGGGTAGAGTCCTCACCATTGTTGTTATCATCGTTTTAATCCTCGGAACAGGTAAACTCTTAATTTCCTAACATGTTATTTTTTATGAAAAGCAATTTACCTTTCACCATCAACCACCCACTGAGGTTACCCATCAATGTCAAGCACCTTTTACCTCTCTCCTTGGCCCTCCTCCTGTGTTCCCTAACTCACCCACCTCCACCACCTTCAATCCCACCACCCTCATCCCCACCCCTGGCCAAATCCCCATCCCTTGAGCCCCATGTCTCCCCTTCCTCTCTCACACCCGAATCCTCCCCTAGGCCCCAAGACTCCACCTCATCCTTATCCTCTCCTTCTTCGTTGGATCTCATCATTGATCTCCCTTACGATCCTGACCCTCCATCTCCTTCCTCACCTCCTCTAAACTCTTCTCTTAATACTCACCCCATGGTTACTAGCTCTAAAGCCCAACTTCTCCCTAGAGCCCTTCTTACATCTACCTCTGATGAAAGCCAGCTTGAGCCTACCTCTTTCACTATTACTAACAAATAACCTCACTGGAGAATGGCTATAGATGATGAATTTAATGCCCTCTTAAAGAATGACACCTGGTCTCTTGTTCCTCCTCCTACTCAGACTAATGTTATTGGTTACAAGTGGGTGTTTCGAATTAAAGGAAGAATGTTGGTGATTCAATTGAATGATACAAAGCACAATTGGTGGCTAAAAGGTTCAATCAACAGGAAGGTCTTGACTACAACGAAACTTTTAATCTTGTTGTCAAACCCACTACAATTAGACTAGTTCTATCTCTTGCTATATCCCTTTCTTTGCCTATTCGCCAACTAGTCATCCAAAATGCCTTTTTGCATGGCTTCCTTAATGAAACAGATTACATCAAACAATTGCTGACTCTCTTCATCCTGATTATGTTTGTCATCTTCACAGATCTCTCTATGGCCTCAAACAGGACCTCGAGCTTAGTCCGATCACCTTAGTTATTTTTTATTGAAATTTGGATTTGTGGGATCTAAAGCTGTATTCTCTTTTTCATTTATCATGGCATTTATGCTACCACTTTATATTTTAATCTATGTGAATGACATCATTATTACTCGGAGACTTGTTACTTTCTAAATTTATGACTTCTTTGTGCCTCTATGTTTGCTATCAAAGATCTTTGACTTTTCAAAGATCTTCGACCTTCATTTTCTTGGAATGTCGTTCTCCATTCTTTAATGGTCTTCATCTTTGTCAACGGTAGTACATTATTGATCTTCTTCACTGCCAACATGGGTGATTGCAGGTTTTTTGGGTCCTTTGCCTTGCTTGTTCCGGGGTGGTTCGGTCTGTCAACCCTCTTTCTCCTTCTACCCGATTGAGCAAGTTTTGGGGGGAGCTCATGGCCGATTTTACCTTGTGGAAGTATTGTGGGGGCACTTTAGTACGCTACCATGACTCAGACTCGACATCCAGCTTTGTCAACAAGGTGTGTTAGTTTATGCAAAGTCCAACTCTTGATCATTTATTTGTTGTCAAAAGGATTTTGTGTTACTTAAAGGGTACCATATCTCATGGAATTGTTATCATGCGGCAAATTCTCTAATAAACATTAATAGCCTTTTCACGAGTTGACTAGCTGGTTGTCCGACATTCGTAATACTTATCTACCAGGTGGTTAGTGTTGTTCTTAGGACCCAACATTGTATCTTGGAGTTCTTGAAAACAATCCATCAGTTCTATTAATAGTTCATAGTGATGGAGTCTGAATATCGAGCTTCGGTATTCTTAATGCTGCTGCTAAGCTCACTTGACTCGGTCTCTCCTCCACGAGCTCCATGTATTTACGAGTGATGCTCTAGTCCTCCGGTATATTTGTGCAACCTACCTCACAGCAAATCATGTTTTCCATGCTCGTACGAAATGTGTGGAGATTGACTTCCACTTTGTTCGTGATAAGGTTGCCAAAGGAGATCTTTAGGTTCATTTCTTATCATCTAAGGATCAACTGGTTGACATCTTCATCAAGCTACTCTCTACTCAATGTTTCACCACCTTGTTGGCCAACCTCAAGGTCATTTCACTTCCCTTGACTTTCGGGGGCGTATTAGGGATATTTCTAACAAACCACACTAAACCCTAGCCGCCACTTCCTTTCAAGCTTATGCATCTAGGGTTGCTTCTAAGATTTCCAAATTTGATCAAATTCCATTTACTACACTCTAAAGGGTCTTTACAAATGGTACTCACAAGGACTTTAGCCAATTCAAAGAAATGTTTGATAAAGATTACGGTTTCTATAAAACCCTAGTTAATATTTTATGTAATCTAAAACTCTTATTTTCATGTAAATCCAAACACTATAACTTAGGGAATCTAGATGATCATAACTACAAGAGTCCTAAAACATTGATGAACAAGGACTCTACCTATATATTAGAAGCCATGCACACAATGTAAAACATAGTTGATACATCAAAAACTCTCCTGTGAACGTAGGTTGAATTCAACTGAACTACATAAACTCTCTCTCTCACGATTCTAGCAGTTACCATTCAAAGTTGTGGTGGTGGCTGAGATGAATAAGCCATTATAGAGGAAGACAATGTCGTTTAGGCTGATACTATGTTAAGATTGAGTGGATATGGATTGGATAGATTTTTGTGGAAGGATACAAGATATAGAAACATAAAATGGAGCTATCACCTCCACATAATAATATAACCTACCAATCCTATGTAGACAAAATATAAAAACTACCTTATTAAAATCAATGACCATTGTACAAAGCAATAAAAAAATAAAAAAATCTAAGGTAAAATCAATATTACCATTACATGAATACACAATTGATCTATAATGACGGGGACAAAGCTAACGGCTGGAATCCATCGTAGAACGATGTCCAGTTTCCGGTGATTCTAAACCTATTGAGAAGGGGCCTTCGCACTATATTTGGAAAAGATAGCCAAAGAGACAGCAGCCTCACCGGACGGTGTGATATACAGCTTAGAGGTCGGTGAATCGCCTGAACCTTTTCCTTTTGGGTAAAACGTACAGTGAATAATACAGCAAGGGAATTAAGTGGGCTAGTAAGGATAATTAGGTCACTTCGGTGGGTAAATAATGGTATTTATGGCTGGGTCGACTCTTTCTCAAACAGTTCATCTGCATTTGGAAAACCATAATCCTGAAGATCGACTTTATCGTTCATTACCAAGACTTGACTTGGACAATTAATATACTTCGTAAAATCAATTTCTTGAACAGAAAAAAAGGTCAGCTGTGTTCCAACAAAATCCCATGTGATGTGAGTTCCTTTAATCAATCTGACGGACTTTATCAATATTGACCGCTTCCTCTCGTTTTTCCATCCATTTTATCAAATGTTGTTTAAGCCGAGAAGGAAGAATGGGTGAGAATGAGATTAAATGGTTAACTTCATACCATTGCATTGATTAAATTATCAATGACATGAGTCATGCTGATCTTGCGTGGGTTTATTGTGATGATACTTACCTATCAAGAGAAAAGTAAAATAGGGAACTCCATTTTCTATTTTGCAGAATTCAGCCACCGCAGATTCAGAAAAAAATTATTTCTACCACAACTCAAACACAAGCCTGTGATGGAATCAAGGTGACGCGAGAAGTTAGAACTGGAAGTTGGCGGTACAAGGAGTTGTCAATTTCTATTTAGAAATGAAGGGTTGATTTTCAAAGACGCGTTCTCAGAGAAACAAGTGGGACTATTAATATTCTTCATGAATTTTTACTTTTCTATAGTTGATTATTTCTTCTCTTAACACCTCTTCCCACAGCCTATATAAACCCTATTTCAGTTCTGTCCCAGGAGGCCAAGACACAGCATCGTTTGTTTCCTTATCTTCCTCTACTGTCTCTAAAATAAGCTAGCTTTTTCTTTTTAAACAGTGAACAGTGCTCCACATTCTTCTCTATTCACTATATCATTGTGAAAAAAGCATGGACATTGAACAAGCAATGCCTGGAAAGACCAATTGGCATCCAAAGGCAGACCTTCATTACCATGATAAACATTTTATGATGACCAACAGTTTGTCTGTGAGAAGCAGCATTGTGGACTTTGATGATGCCCATATCCATCGATCGGAGTACTTTGGCATGCATGAGATGGGAGTAACCAAAAATGACACTGCAGAGACCAAATTCGAATGGTAATTTGTTAAAATTGCTTGACTAGGCCTAGCAATCGATCAATTGATGTCAGAAATTGGGGAAAACATTGGGAGTTTTCTAGATCTAAAACCAAATGCATGTTCTCTGTACCTAGGAGAGTATTGAAGTATTAAAACTGTGATTACATCAGTAAATAAGCCAATTGGGATTTCACCCAAGGGGAAGTGCAAAATGGAATCTTAGATACTGGGATTGGATTAGAAGCTAATATATGGGAAATTGTACCCCTGAAAGGTTGTAGGAATGGTGAACCTTTTTGGGGAAACTCATAGAATTGGGGGAAGAGGAAAACCCAAAATCCAAATTGGATTTCTAACAACAAAGGTGATTGATAGGCTAGTCCATGTTGCAATGACCGACTAGTTTTCAAAGCATTGACTAGCTATGCATACTGATAGAAATAGGAACTGTAATTGGTGAACAACTTACCCTACAAGACCACTAACATGTGTACATTATAATTTGGGATTGGGACAGCAGACAAGTTCTTGAACCCGATAGTGGAACATCATTTGCATTGAGCCAAACACTAAGGCAAGGTAAGGGAATTTGGATGGTATTTTAGGAATAAGAATGCATCCAATTTACAATTTTTGCCCCTTGTATGTTGTTGCATGTTTGAATGCTATACTATAGTAGGTCATGCATTCATGGGTTGCATACAAGTGGCTGGTTGTGATATGGTTGATTTATGCATTTTGACTTACTCAACTTATGTCTTATGGTTCATTGAATGGAAATGACATGTGGGGTTATAAAATGACATTCAAATGATATACAGGGGTTTTGGCTATGGCCATTACCTCCAACTACGCATGCATCTGCACATGTTCATACATCATAATATATCCATTTATCCATACAGATGCATTGGTTAGGACATACCCTAAGTGCTACCACCCTATCAATGGGGGTACTGAGGTTGATAACCTATATTGTCAAGTAATGGTATCGTTGGGTGCCCAAAAGACAAAGGGAAAATTGTGAGGTGATACCAAGTTCACTAGTGTACCATCAATGTCATACCAACAGTAGCTAAGTCTTGAGGTATGGCATAGGGTTGTAAGGGGTACTCATCCAACAATAGTGGTGTCTTGAGGATCAATACTCCTAGAATTGTGGGGGGATACCAAACCAACAGGAGTGGGTGCTTGAGGAATTGTATTGCTTAACCATGGATAGCACTACAAGGAGAAGACCTTGCATTTGGCTAGGCAAATGCAAATCCCTAGCATGCACAAGTCCTATAGAAAGGTCATGCCTTTTACTTTTAGAGGATGGAAAGGATAATGAAAACTGTGGATAAGTTGATGAGTGATACGGAACCAAGAGACTCATAAACCATGGTCATGGTGCGGAGCGTGACGTTGCCTCAAACACCCTATCATTGAGTGAATGATATGGATGAGTGTGGCCCTCCTATAGAGGATTAAGTACTGTGTGTTTATACATGGTAAGAAGCAAAGTTAGAGACTAGCACATGGATAAATGTATTACTTGTTTGGGGGGGGGCCAAATGTTCACCAATAACAAAATTTTATTTACCCGAACTGCCAAGTACGACCACTTCTTCAACAACACGGACAATTGATACTTTGAATGCAATCTCATCCACTTTCAAAAGCTCAAAGACACAGCAATCGCCATCTTCAAGCATGTTTTCTCGAACAAATGTGTTCCAACCCCCACTTAGTAAGGCTTTAATTTTTCTGTTGTGAAAACATAATTGACTGAACCATGTTCTCCCATTTGGAAGCTGAAGTGTTACATTGTGTGCTCCCTCCCTAAAATGTTCCCTGGCAAATTGAAGCGGAACATTCTACACAAGAAGGAAATGCATTACAAATTTAGAAGCATCATACTTAAAATGAAGGTACTCTGCCTTGTCCTAACTTGAAAATGGGGCACATGTGTGTATGGAGATGGCCAAGCAAATAAACTGTCAAAATTTTAAAGTAAATGAGCTTAAAACCCGTTGCACAGAGAGGATAGTTTATCACGACCATGTAGGTCGCACTTTCACAATTAGAAACGTAGTTAATAATGTCCTATGCTGAATAATGAGAACTTTTTTGGACCAAACAATGACTCCCTGCTTCGTTTTACAAAAAGACAGCTGTTGTCCACTGAGATTTCAACCGAACAGCAAGGGTCTAAACCCTCATTTGCTGCTGGTTCTGTTTGAGAAGATCCTGAAGACTAGCCCAAACACTGGTTTACATCGGATCATTCACAGCTGGACATGTAGGGGGACAAGAGCAACTTAGAGAAGCAGGGACATGGTGCAAAAGAAGATCGGGGAGCAGCCACAGCCACAGCCACACAATAGCAAGTCCAAAATTCTACAGAGAATGTGGTCCACACAGAAAGAAAGGATTAGAGAATGCGAGGCCGGTAGTTAGGAATGTTACTGTTATATTGAGAGGAAGGAAGGGAGCAAGAGTAAGCAAGAAGTGAGTAACAGGCAAGTTGCAGTGAGAGACTTGGCTCTCTGGTAGGGAGTAGGAAAAGGGTGCTCGCCTGTGAAGCTGTTAGTCTCTGTAAAGCATCCCTACCGTCAACGAAAGAACCATTTTCAATCTTCTATCCTATTCTGTGTGGCATGTGTATGCTGTGAATGGGGTGTTTGTGCTTGTGAGTGTGGTGTGATTTAGCTAAGGCAACCCAGGGTCTTAACAGTATGCATAAAGCAGTGCAACTCATTTTCCATATTCAAAAGTAAAGGAGCATACCAATCCCTTAATCAAATAGGATGGTTGCATCACGACCATGAAGGACGGCTTTTCAGTTTTTAACATTTGAGCTAACTGTTTTGCCTTTTCTCTTTCCTGTGTTGTTATTGGCCTTCTCGCCCTCTTAGCTAATGGAGTTCTCAAATGGTCATCCTTTTCCACAAGAAATGTGCCTTCCCCTGCATTTTATCAAGTTAATAATCAGAATGTAACAGCTGCAATAAATGACATCATTTTTCCAAAAAAATGAGATACCTTCTTTCGTTCTGCCTTTTCTCGCTCGGTTTAGTTCCCACGCATTAGTAAGTTCTTCCATCTGATCTTTGTTTTTCAATCCTTTCCTTCTACAAGCCCACTGGGTTTAGATGTTGATCTAATTGATGCAGGTCTATTTCCCATCCTGAAAACGAAACAGAAAAACAAAACTCACCATCCTCCAGAACGGATAAGCGCAGCACAAACACTTACTAGCTTGCCATTGCGGATGTTTGGTTCAAGGATGACTTTGAAGAAATGGGTTCTTCTTAGTTCTCGCCCTCTGCTCTCCAGTGGCTCTTAGCAGTCTAACCGTTCAACACAAAGTGAGAAAGTAGAACGAAAAAAAAAGAACCTAGTACAAGCAGCAGGGGCAATATTTTGTCTTTCCAACCTATCTTGCCAATTTAGGATGATGATGCGAGACATTTTCACAACTCTGAACATCTTTATCCCAGAAAAAAAGACACTGAACAAATCGTAAACATGATTCTTGGGAGCTAGTAGCTATGATTTCTGGGAACCCTAAACCCAATTGTTTCCACAGTTACCAGAAACCCAGGTAGCATTTTCCATTTGCTTTATGCAACTGTGCCATACTGAGCATTGTTTTGTTTCACTACCAAAACAGGAAGTTACAGGTGTTAGACGGTCTGGTTCGACTTTGTGCTTTTCTGATGGTAGAAACCAAAATCAAAACCGTTTATACCAAAACATTTCTCACAATCAAAATCTGGGCTGCCTCGAACTGCTTCGATTACTTGGTTGTTGGATCTTTGTAATTCTGACACCTTGTCATTTCCCTGTTCTTTGAAATGAATGTTGGTTTACCAAAAAAAAAAAAAAAAAAAAAACTGCTTCGATTAATTGGTTTTTAGATGGTTTCATCTGACAGTTTTGACCGACAAGTATGACAATGTTATGAAGCATTGGCTCGGATTGACGGATTGAAGAATTTGTCCATGGGTCTATTGGTAAAATAACTGTGCTGCAAGCCTGCCACAAGAATTATTTGTCTTTTTTTGTTTTTATTTCCTTTTCTTTGGAGAGGATTTTAAATCCATTGTTCAACTTTAATTTTCTTTTGTTTGTTTTTTTGCCCAAAACATCAAAACACTACAGTTTTTGTTTTTCGTTTGTTGTTGTTGTTTGAAAGATATAAATCATATAAGATAGGGTAAAATTTATCATATTACAAAGGTCTTGACACCGATAGTTTCAAAGATAAAAAGACACATTTATCCCTATTGAATGTTAACTAAGTTTCAAAAAAAATAAAAAATACATATAAAAGAGTCAATATTTAGAATTAATCTACTTCCATTGGGAGACATTTTAAAAATTTACTTTATCAAGGATTCAAGATGTGCTTGAATATGAAAAACTTCAAGTTCTACTAGAGTTAAGTCAAGTTTTACAATTTGAATATGCCTTTCTTTTAGCGTTTGAAATAAAGAAAAGTAATATATAAAAAGTTTGAAAATACAATACCTACTGATTCATCACTTAACCTTATTATTCGAAAAGTAATGTTATGGTTGTTAAATACTTAAATAATTCAAAACACAGGTGGTATAAATGTAATAAGATAAATTTCAAAGAGTGTAAATGTAATTATTTATCAATACATGAGGTATAAATGTAATTTCTCTATAAAATAAAGTAAGAATGTTACCATTAACAATTTTAAAGGACAAATAAAGTTTATGATCTTTATTGACACCCCACAAATAAAATTTGAGATCTGCTCCAGAAGAGAAGAGAAATGATACTGTCTATGATCAATTTTACATTCTTTGTGGTATACCTGCTACAGAGAGGAATTCAAGTCATTAACATCTCCTTTCTAGCCAAGTAACCAGTTAACTTGCCATTATATCAGAAACTATCCCAGTAATACTGATTCGCACAATATGACAGTGGCTCAAACTATCCACTTCTAACTATCATTGCATAATAATCCAGTTCATGGTCTCTATGGCCATCTTTGGAGCTTTACATAACATTTATATCCTTAACAGACACAGTAACTGATAGACAGGGTTTGCATATTTTCAGTCAACTATTCATGCCTGTACTCAGCATACCTTGCAATAAAGTAATTTTGTAAATCTAAAAAGTGTGAAATTACACTACAGATTGAAAGACTTTTAAATCTCCTTTCTCTGAAAACTGATGTGGGCATATTTGAGAGCAGGAAAAAAAAAGAGAGGTATTATGCATCAAGTAGATTTGATAAGCCATGAAATGTTTAATTTGTAGGGGGTTAAAGAAAATGAAACATAAACAGAAAACAAGGGATTTGTATGACTCAAAATTCAAAATAATTGTCATTTTCACATCAGTTACTTCAGAGACTACATTTTACTCGGTCACATGGTTATACCAACAATAATCAGTGGCTTTTGAAAATTGAAAACTTTAAAACACTACTTTTGTTCTTAAGAGGCTCAAGAACACAGATATCTCCCTCTTTAATATCATTCTTATTTGCGAAATCAGTCCGGCCAGCACCAAGCTTATAATGGCCATGTTCCTTACTGCACCTGATATACCATTTTCTTCGTTCTGTATCTTGAAGCCTGACTCTTTGAAAGTTATTTGTCGAATTCCTTTCGACAAACATGGTTTTTAAAATCTGCAGAAGAAAGAAGATACAATTAACGCCTCATATAAAAGCAACACTAGACGTCTGCTGGGATCTTCCAATTCTCAACTATATATATGGAAGCCTTTGGCCAACACTCTGAAGTCTATGTTTTGTTCACGAAGCATAATAAGTTTCCAAGACTATATGAAGTCGTTAAAGGAGCCTCTGAAACTATTCTAACAGAAGAATGTCTGGAAAATTGAATAAAATGTTAATCAACATTAAGATTCTCAGTTAGGAGCTTACCACATAATTTCCATTAGCATAAGAGGGATGCAAGTAAACCTCAAAGAAAGGTTTTTCAGACTTGAAACACCTTGCTTCTCCAGTAACTGTAGAGAACAAATGACCATTAGCTCCAGGCATGATTGCATATTTATATTGCAGGAGAACCAACTGTAGGAACAAATGACCATTAGCACCAGGCATGACTGCATATTTATACTGCAGGGGTTTGTGACTTAGTTGTCATTGTTTCAATTCCACGGGTAGATATCTAGTTATCTATATATCTATAAACATATATAGTGGCCTGCTGTTGATAAGGTTATTATTAACTATTTAACTGTTATACTTGTCTTAAATTCTTGTACCCCAAGTGGGGTTTGGACCTATGGTATGAACTGACCTTATGGGTTTAGGTGAGTGGTTCCACTGCAGTTTTGGTGTTTTTGAGAGATATTCCATTTTAACTTTCTTCTATTGCACAGTGAAATGTCTTCAGCTTCAACCATGGAAATACATGTTGCATTAGCATGTCTCTGTTTTCATTTCTTTTTGTATTTCCTAAAGGGTTCGTTCTAACATTAAATCCTATTTTGATAGCTCTTTTCTGCTTCTTATTCATATTCTGGTTCTTCTTCACCGTTGATCTTAGTATTACAAGAACCTGAGAAACACTCATCAATAACCTAAGACTGTTCTTCTCTGTTCTTACATATAGATAAAATAAGGGATTTTTTTCATCTGAGACAAATAATCTGTGGTGCTAATATATCCACAGTTCTTTAAAATCATTACCTATGGAACAACGTTTCTCAAGCTTCTGGATCTTGAAAAGGTAAACTTGACACCCAACAGTTAGAAGCAAACTACAGTGTGGCTCGTCCTATAACTCAGGCTGAACACATTGCTTTGCACATGCAGTGTTTGAGAAAAAGTGGCTAAAAGTTCCTGTAATGTGTGATCTACTGTCAACAATCCATTCTTACAAGAACAAACAACACATTGAGGTTGACCACCAATTGTGAGAGATGGTGCAATAGGAAAGTTGACCTCTATTCCCTTTGCTTACTCATGACGAACTGGAGGTTATCTCCACAAGACCTTGTTTTGACTCTTCTTGTATTTTTATTTTTTTTTGGATGAATAAAGAATTCATTACCAAATGAAAGGAGGGGGAAGGGGGACCTTGAAGACTTGCTTGTTTTGAATGTTGTTCCAAGCTAGGAATAACCGAATAAGTAATATTTACGCAATATGCTCCTACACTTAAAAAGATCACAACATGCTCTTCACTAAGGTTGTTGCTAAGACCTCAAGATATTCCTAAGCTTAGAAGGTGACTTCATTCTTATGAATTACAGTGTTAATTCATTCTTATGTCCCTATTCTTCCTTTGGTTCTTTCTCTTTTCACTGAACTAAAAGTTTCAGAGCTTAGGCTGTGACTCTTTCTCGGCCTTATATCTAAACCATTTTATAAGTCACCATCACCAGGCAGCATCCATGATTGTGACCAGTAACTACTTCACAATTCAGGGAAAAGGACACAAGTGCAGTTAGAACCATCAGCATCCTCTCATCAAAACCAACTAATAAGTTCCAACTACAAGTTTTCAACTGATATACTACATCTCTAACTTGGATCTAGTGTCTATAACTTTTTTGGGTGAAATAACAAATATAATATAAACACCCTGAAGGGAAAGAAAGAAGGTACAGAGGGGGAAGAGAGGGGGAGGGAGAGGCCAGAACAGATCTACTAATTCTTTGATTCCAGTTAGTAAGAGGGACTAAGAACGCCTGGCAGAAAATGAAGAGCTATCAACACCCTAGGTAAAAAAATTATGCCTGTAACCACTCTGTTTGTGTGTGTGTGTTTCACCCTATTTGAATAACAAAAAATACACAGTTCAACAATATGGGGGAAAGAAATCACCAGTGACAAAATTTTACTTACCAAAACTACAAAGTAGGACCACTTCTTCAACAACACGGAATATTGACACCTTAAACTCAATTTTTCCCACTTTCAAGAGCTCAAAGACACAAAAATCTCCACATTGCAGCATGTTATCTTGAACAAATGTGTTCCAGCCCCCACTTAGGAGTGCTTTGATATCCCGATCTTGAAAACAGAACCGGACATACCACTTTCTCCCATTAGGAAGCTGGAGTATGATATTGTGTGCTCCCTCTTTGAAATGTTCTCGGGCAAATGCAAGCGGAAGATTCTATGCAAACAAAGAGAACAACATTACAACCTTAAGAGTATCATGATTTCCAGCTGCAAAAGAAATGCTCTTTTGCACCAAATGATGCTATAGACATCATCTTGACTTGGGAAACAGGGCACATATATGTAGGCAGAAGGTAATGCAAATCAATTTCCAAATTTCAATTCAAGGGAGCCTACCAGCCCCATTTTGAAGATGGAATAGTTTAACTATGACCATGAAGGTATGCTTTCATACTTTAATATAAATTAGCAATATCCTCATCCAGATAAGGAAAACCTCTTTTGCACCAAATGATGTTCGGGAACTTATATGGCTGTGCACAAAGCAATGAAAGCCAAATTTCCAAATTTATAAGTAAAAGCTAGAGCATACCAATCCCTTGACCAAGTAAGATGGTTTCATGACGACCATGAAGGAAGGCTTTTCAGTTTTTAACATTTGAGCTAAGAATTTTTCCTGCTCTTTTTCTAGTGTTGTTAGTGGCCTTCTTGTCTTCTCAGCTAATGGTGTCGGGATATGCTCCTTGTGTTTCACATAGAATATATCTTCACCTGCATATTTTGTCAAGTTAGATAAGAAGGAGAATTGCCATAAATGCCATCACTTAATCACAAAATTCAGATACCTTCTTTACTTCTGTCTTTTTTAACTTGACTTAGGTTAGACCTATAAGGTAGCCCTTGCATCTTCCTTTGATAGTTCTGTTTCATTCTTTCCAATCTACAAAACCCTCTAGGTTCAGATGTTGATCCAACTTCATAAGTTGATGCACGTTTTTTTCCCAAAACGAATTGGACTCCTCGTACTCTTTTTTTTCTTTCTAGTGTCGAACCTTTATTTGAAAGATTCGACTGTCCAGCAGTATCAACACTTTGAGGATACTTGACCTCAAAACCAGCAACATTTAATATAACAACTGAGAAATTCAAACTGCCATCATATTTAAAAACTACAAAATGACCAACAGATATATTGTAATACTTCAAGAATTCTCGCCAACCATTAGTTAACCAAACTGCTCCATCAAGGTTTTCTAACTTTACAGACCACTGTCTACCATCAAGAACCTTGAGGGTTGCAACATCAGGGAGCTCTCTTCCTAAATTTCTCACAAATTCCACCGGGATCTCCTACAGGTAAACATAATTTATTTCAAGTTGCCTTCAAAAATGATTTGAAGAATAAAAACTAATAAGTACAGAGGCTGCAAGGATCATCTCTAACTGAGTTCTATATAAAGCAGAAAGCAAGTATGTAAGACATATATATTCTTGAAGCTAACTGTAATGACACCTAATCAAAAGACAGTCCTTGATTTTCTTCTTAAGGTGGACATTTGAATCATGGATTAAATAATGGCATCAATTAATCACAATGAAGCACCATGGAGGACAGTCAGGAGCCATGACTTAAGAGCACCCACCATCTTATCAGAAACACAAACAGAAGTAATTTTAATATGAAAATAATGTAAAGCATGAGCTAAAACCTACAGTTGTCTCTGCAATATGAAAATATAGAAACACATAAAAAAATTGAAAAAACGATAGGCTCCGGAGAGGCTATTTCTAGGAATTTGAACTCATGTCCATGTGTTCAACAAGTGAATTCATGACTAATACACAAAGCACGATGTTCTTTTGACAAAACCATGCCTCACAATCACAGCAAGCTCCTGAACCTTGAACATTTACTATCAGGAACTCAATTTTTCCAATTACTTTATACATGCAAAACTAGTTCTAAATAATAAATATAATTCTTCACACATCAGACGAAAATTCTTTCTCTTGTTTCTGTCTAAATACAAGCCCTAAACAATTTTCCCTAGTGTTAGCATCGATTGGAATAGAAAATCAAAAAAACAGGTGGGGGGTTATTTCACTAGTAATTCTCATTTGCTACTGAGCCAAACCAGAGAATGACCATATCAATAGAACCATGGAAGGAGAGAGAGAGAGAGAAAGAGAGGACACTTACGATCCTTCCATCGCTGATGCTTGGTTGAAGGATCACTTTGAAGAAACGGGGTATCCTGGCTTGAGAACTTCGCCTGAGCCTCTGCATATTTCACCAGTCGGGCGGTCCAAACACACAACGAGAGAAACAAGTTAAAACCTGATAAAAACACAAGGTTGTGGTGCTCTCTTCAAACATTCATGGCTTTCAAACCTGTAGTTATAGAGAGTTCTGAAGACACTGAACCGAATCAAATAGACTCTGAACCGAATCAGTAATCTCCTCTTCAAGTCGCTGTTCGTCTGCAACTCTGCATTGTACATGATGTTGTACATTTGTACTGTTCCAATAGATGGACAGCGCAAAGGAGATTTTCCTGATCTTTTTCCAAGTCCTCCACCATTCGAAGAGGACCTGAGGGAAGCTCCCTGCTGTGTGCAGAGTCAATTCTGTGAACACAAGTACGGGGACCATTTCTTCGACCGTTGGTTCTATTGATATTGTATCAACTGGTATGTATGTTACAGAAAGAAAAAAATTCGATATGTATCTATTAGTTATTTATCCAAAGAAAATGTCTCGATTGTATAATTAAAGAAAATCATGATGCTTATTGCACATCTCCTGTCTTGCAAGCAAGAGTGCAAGCCTATTTGCCATTTTCCATTCAAGCCCTTTCTCGGAGTCTTGTAATTCTGAGGCCTTGGATTCTTTTTGAAAAAATTATTATATTATCAATTTTTGGGTGAAAATAATAATAATATTAAGACATAAATATAGAAGGTTGTGTAAGTAAATCATACCATTAAGTCTATTGAATTAAATTTGAACAGTTTATGATAAATAGTCCATATTAATCCTATCACATTTAATGGTAAGATTTTAAAGATTGGTCAGCCAAGCAATTTACACTGTTCAACCACCACTTTCTCTAATAATAATAATAAAGAGATAATTATTATTGTCCCTCTGTACTATAGTTTAATTACTAAAAGTAACATATTCTTTATAAAATTACTATTGATTTCCTCATTTCTATCAGTGTCAAGAGACCGCTTTGAATGCTTGATGTCTATTTTGTCCTTCTAAAATTAAGAAGTTAAAACACAATACTAATCTTATTTAGAAAAAATATATCAAGTATCAATTTAAGAGTTGTACTCTTATTATTTTGAATTCCAAAAAAGATTACCTAAATTATTTTTTTGGCTAAATAAAGAAACATCTTAAAATTGATAATGTCAAATTAGATACTAAATAAATGAAAATTTAGTGGAAATAGGAACTTCTTAAAATTGATAACATCAAATTAGAAAGTAAATTAAAAAAAAACTAAAACCTAATTACTAAGATAATAATATAAAATATAAAGTGTAAATAAGTAGAATAAAAGTTTAGGGTTATTTCATAATTTTTAAATAAATAAAAATATTAATGTCATCACTTTTTTTTTTTTTTTTTTTGCCAACCCCGGTTTTATAAACCAGTGGTTCGACCCGCGTCGCACACCTGGCTGTGGTGGGTGAGTCTCCCAGCGGGAATTTTTTGCATCCACAAGGATTCGATACCGAAACTTTGCTTAAGTGAACCAAGTTGCTTACCACTTGGACCAACCCCCGTTGGTTAATGTCATCACTTAACTAACATAATTTAATGGTAGAGGAGAAACAGTAATTAAAGGTAAGTCTAAGGTTGGATTAATAATTTCAAAAAGTATAAAGTAATAATTAATCTATAGTACTAGATGACAATAGTAATTATCTCTAAAATAAATATTATTTAAATCGACTGGGGATTCTCATGAAATGAAAATCACATCTATGATGACACCTTCTTATTTTTGCTTTTTCTTTTTCAATCTAAGATTCATTCAGGCCCGTTTACGTGTATCAAGTCTACAAATTTAAAGGAATTTTTATTTAATTAATTAATATAAGTAGGGTTTCGCCTTTGGACTGAGGGAATTCAAACTCTGACTTCTTACGTGAAAGCGTTGGTTTCTTTTTTTGAAATGGGAAACCCATGGTGATACTTTCGCACATGCCCTTTGAATAGTTAAAGTCAATCATCCTAGGAGATGTTGGAGATTGATATCAAATCAAAGTAAGGTATCAGCCTCATATTTAGATTCGAGACCCTTACCACCATGGATGGCTTATATCAATTAGCTAAATCCAAAGTCTGCATCTCGAATTCTCTTTTTATTTTTTACATTTTTGAAATAAATTATTTTTTACATTTTAAGAATGAGATTACATAATATATCATCAGACAAAATTCAATGTGCGACTTCTTCACTAAGAGATGTTGATCTTACCAATTAAGTAACCCTACAATGGTCTTGACTTCTTATTGAACCTTACACTTATGCAAAAACCACTATCTAGAAAAATAGTCTCCTACACTTATTTAAGGGAAGCAAAGTACTTCTTGAAGCTAATAAAAAATAATAATATGTTTTTTTTTTTAAATATTTTAATTTAAACAATCAAAATAATACCATAGGGAAGTATGACCTAATTTGTTCCTTCATAGCCAGTTCATTGGTGGTTTAGACCTCTGAAGAATCTGAGCCAAATCACAAACATGATTCTTGAGAGATATCTTGCCAAAAGAGAATTCTTTGACTGATAATAATCCCTACAAGTCCCAAAACAGAAACCAAATGAAGAAACAAAACCAATCGTATAGACAGGTGGCACTTATAATTTTCAAATTCTTTCCGTTTCAACTCGCGGCGATTCCCTTCTTTGTTCGATACTTCGACCTTTCAAGCTTTAGGCCTTAATTCCTTATTAATCAATGAATCCAAACAGTGAAAGTAAGCTATAATTCAATATTCCCCAAATATGATTATGGGATTTATGATTCCTCACGTCCCCAACCTAAACGTAGACCAAAAGAAGAAGAATAGAAACAAATAGTTTACCAACTTCTGCGGAAATCAGCCTGGGTTTTTTCCATTCATGAGTTCTGCATTACTTCACCCTTCCAAATTCACAAGGGTTTTGCAGTTTCATGCTTAGTGAGTTTTATAGTTCCATTTTCTTTGTACGGCCATCTCAGTGGAAATCATCAATGTGAAGGGTAAACCCAAATGAGCATCTTTATCAGAGAATGAATTGCATTGGTATAAAAGGATCAGAATATCCTTTTTTCTTGAGGGGATTCAACAAGGATACTATCCATTTTTCAGTAAATACATTAGAAGTTTAGAACCATGACAGCATCAGAAAAAGGACAAGAGTAAACCTATCCAAGTACATTTATCTGCCCAACGGATGAGATCTGGCCTAGGAAGGTCAGACATTAAATTTCATTGGCATTTGGAGGCTCCAAGCATCGTTGGATCAAGTTGCATTTCCAACATTTAAGCATCAATATCAGTAACAGAAAGAAACGTCCAGTGAAGGCAAAGAACTGAAACTGCAATACACAAGGAGTTCTGTTTCTCACTGTAATTCCTAACAGGCCATTAAAAGTTGCATCTGATTGAAAAAAAAAAAGAAGCAAATATCTTTTGAATTTTCTTTTCAGAAGAAGCAAGAGGCTCCATGTAGAAAAGTGATCCTTAATTCCAATTCTAGGACCCTCTGAATCATGGGTATCCAAGCAAGATGTTTTTTTTAATCCCATTACACTGTCAAGAACTATGCTGGCAATAGGGGATGCCCAAGAATAATCCTCAGGATTCCTTAGTGGTTCGATCATTCATTTGTCGATGGGTTTCGTGTAGATCTGCTCGGTAATTTTTCTGGTCACCCCTGGTCGTGTTCTATATCAGTATAAGTTAGCCGAAAAATGCAAAGCCCCAGAGAACTATTCTGAATTGGCTGCAATGTTCAATTGCATACAGTTCCTATCCAAATTGGCCAATGTAGTCGATCTGATCCATGTTCTCTGAACCTGCTTTGGTAGGTTTACTTTGCTGGATACATGGCATATTTTGATTTTCAATTACAGGGTTGAACACTATGATCAATAGGAAGCTTTGGCTTTGTTTCAGACAATTAAATATTTCCATGTTAGCAATATAACTAAAAGTTTGATGGGAAGTATACAGACTAGAGGTTTTCATAAGAGAAAGAGAATGCTATCTGGGCACATAAGATGTGCAGCCCCAGGTCCGAGACAGAGGGACGACCGAAATTAACACCCTATCCCTGGGAATTTCCACCTATCCAAAACTATGAGGCAGTCATTTTGAGCACTCATGTGTTTGGGGCAGGGGCAGAGCACTACAAATACCTGAATACTGGATTTTCTCCCCTTTGTTAATTACTACTACTACTACACTTCATAAATGGAGTTAGGATTGTGGGATTAAATGCACTCCCATTTTCTTTTTAAGTTGGTAAAATGCTTAAATGCTCTATCTTGATGAGAAGATTGAGTCAGATTATGAATTCAAAATCTGTACCCAGAATAAAGGTTATCTTTTGATGAAATAATCATAGAGCAGCATTTACAGCAATCCAGCTAGGTAAGGAGTTACTACTTACTACCAATGAGATTGTTCTCTGGTTTAGCATGAGTGACTTGACTGTGATATGTTCCAATACAGGGTCAACAAGATCACTGAATAATCTTTTTACAGACTTTAATACAGGTTCATCTTCCTAATTTTGATGAAAAGAAACAGCATTAGCAGTTTCCACTCATTAAGGATTTGTTTGGAGATTTGGACCCCAACAACATGCCTGGCCATCAAATTGAGATCCATTGTTAGAGATTCAATATCATTCATTATTTTTTGGGTTTCAATAATGGTAACTACTGAGATTTACCACTGATGCAACCATAACAAATAAATTATTTGATATTTTATGTCAGTGCTATAATTACTGTATAAACATTCAAGAAATATAAATATGAAAAGAAAAAAAGGCAAAAGCTTGACTACAATCATTCCACATCATAATCATAAGAGAAGATTTCACAGGAAAAGAAAAAGGAGATTAATGTTGAGTAGAAGACAAAACACCCCTTTTTTCTCCAACTAATCAATTATATCTACATTTTTTAAGACTTTGCACCTAAGAGTGAAAGAGTAAGCGAGTTCTTTTTTTTGTCAAACAAATACCAGGAGCAAGAATAAGAATGTTAATAGCAGCAAACACTTGCTCACTTTAAAGTAGGACTGGATATTATGCATCAGCCAGGAAGGTGGTTTCTACTGTATCTTTATCAGTCCATTCTTGAAAAGAAAATGTCATATACGATTCCAAACTCTCATATGAATAAGAATGTGGATGTGGGGTGCAAGTGATTACAGAGATAGACATAAGGAGATAACCCAACATGACCAAAAGGGAAATCTTGCTGCTGATCCATCAATGTAATTATCCATAGCATTCTTTCACAATTAGAATAAAAAGCAGTTCAACACACACACAGAAGAAGAAGAAAAAAGAAGTTTAAAATTTGTCAGTCTCTACTTAGCTCCCTATTAATCAGAAATCGTATTGATTGATATCTGTTCTGCTTCTTCAACAGCACGGAAGATTGAAACTTTGAGCTCCATACCTTCAGCTTTAGATACCTCAAAGAAACAACAATCTCCGTGTTTTAGTTTATTGTCCTGAACAAATTTGATCCAACCCCCACTTATCATGGCCTTAAGTGGGCTCACAGAACACCGAAGTATCCAAGTTCTCCCGTCTGAATCTGATACTTTGACACTATGCAATCCGTAGTTCAGGTACTTTAAGGCAAAATCTTTTGGAAAATTCTGTAAAGAAAGAAAGACAAAATGCTAGACAAATCATATATCTAAAGTTGCAATTGACTTCCGTAAAAAACTGATGTAAAGATCTCATCAGTAAAAAGAAACAACATGCAAATTCCCACCAAATCCATTACCCCAGAAGCCTGAAAACAGTCACAAAAATGGAGTACATTCCAAGAACTTACCAGTGTCATTCCCTTCACATAAGATGGCTTCATGATTATCATAACATAAGGATTTTCTGTTTTATACACCTGGGCTGCATATTTTGCCTTTTCTCTTTGTTGGTACTTCACCGACCTCTTACTTGGGGCCACAACCCTTTTATAACTGTGAGACGAAGACATGCTTGCATTCTCTTCATGTCTAGAGTCCAGGTGTTTTCCTGCATCTTTGATCAAAATAATAATAAAGAAGAATGATTGTTATAGTTACAGTACGAAATGAGCACCTTGTATCAAAGTAATTACCACATTCAGTTGCTGAAGTACCGTTCCTAGCTTTGGATTCTTGCTCCAAACAGTTGATTTCAACCTTCGAAATAGCAGTTGCTGAAGTACCGTTCCTAGCTTTGGATTCTTGCTCCAAACAGTTGATTTCAACCTTCGAAATAGCAGTTGCTAAAGGTTCACACCCATTAAACTGAAGACTTTCATCTTCGGAAGAAACCTCAATTACTTCCATGCCGCTCACGGCATCAAAGGAAGGACTTTTGCCTTCCTTTATGTGGTTCATGTGAAGATCATTATCAGTATCACTTGGATAATCTATCTCACAAGCGCCCCGATTGAATATAAAGACAGAGAAAGTAGAATTTCCATCATATCTGAAAACAAGGAAGTCACCAACAGAAATGGAGTAATATTCAAGGAATTCCCGCCAGCCATTCTGAAGTATAACTGATTCGTCCTCTTTCCTAACTTCTACTTCCCACTTTCTCCCAGTGGGAACCTTGAGAACTGCAACATCAGCTATTTTCTTCGTGTATTGCCTTATGAACTCATTTGGAATCATCTGTGAACCCCCACAATACTGTCAAATTGTATGAATGTAATTTATTCTGGAACACAGTTAGAAAAGAAGATATGCAAAAGTATTCTGTTGATCAACCTAGCCTAGGCTATCAAAGATTAGATTCTTTTGGTAAAATCCATTAGAGATTGGACAAAACATAGTCATTTAACAATCTAGAGCCATGAAAAGTATATATCAGTTAAAAACTAGGTGGCAAATCCACGGGCTTTTCACGAAGGATCTCGTTGACATGAAAATCTGAAAAAATAGCAAAGAGACAGAATGGGAGAGAGGGGAACTTACTAGCACTCCGCTTTGAAGATTTGCTTTGAGGATTATCTTGGAGAAATGGGGTGTGGGATTTGAAATGGGAGAGCCTTTTCGGACTCTTCGGCCGCGTCCCATACTTCAGTTCACGGGAGCTCTGCTACTCTTAGACTTTGCAGGGGCTAGAATCGTGATGAGCCATGAAGAGCTTTAATCGGGAGATGTAACAAAAGAGAAAGAGAAAATTCAAGAATTCAAAAGCAAAGACAGGAGGCTAGTCAAATTCCCATCAAACGGATGCTACAAGACAACCAAACCACGCTGAAAATCTTTTTCCGTCCAAAAAGGAAGGATTCTTCCCTTGCTTTCCTGAACGCCTGAATCCACATAACCAAATAAGGGAAAAACCCATTTTTTACGAAAGCCAAATTGTACATTTTCACTAATGGCTTCTGCAAGTTCTTGTTCGTCTGCAACTCTGCCATGATATGATACATTATTTTGCATTGTTACAATAAATGAACTGTGAAAAGGAGATTCCTGATCGTTTTCCAAGTCCTCCAACATTTGAAGAGGGCCGAAAGCAACCTTCTTACAGAGTTGCAGTGAGCAGAGTCGGAACACCAAGACGGTGACCATTTCTTGGACCATCGATCCTCTAGAAGTGAATTCATCATGTCATCGTGGTTCCGATATCTATGTTACCGAAAAAACCCGATATGTATCTATTAGTTATTTACCCGACCAAAATGTACCAATTAGTTATTATTTAATTGTGTGCAATGTGTAGTGCTTGTGTCCAAACTCCAAACAATCAAACATGAAGGTTACATGAAAAGTTAATAATAAAATTCGTAAGGGCATGTTTGATTACATGAATTCAAAGATTTCAAATATCTAGATTTATGAATGTGAGATTTATACCCGTTTGGTTATGAAAATCTCTAGATTCATGAAATCTAGAGATTCATCATTTTACACTAAAAACGGGAATCTGTAGATTTATGGGTATGGGGTGGAATCCAATATTTCATCCCTACTAGAAAAATGCTAAACATTTGTGTATTCACAAAAATCATAGATGAATCCATAGATTTCATTCCACATATTCGGTTAACCAAACAGTTAATTTTATAAATTATGACTCTATAAATTTGAAAATTTTAGACTCATGTAACCAAACAAGCCCTAACATAGTCATTTTTTGTGACCTTGAGTGTGGGCATTAGTCACCTATACTTTGAGGCATTTTTTATGTTGTTGCTACACTTTGGCCTTGCGTGGCCTAGTCTTTTACTCCAGGCTTTTCTGGCTTGTGATGTCTCCCTGGCTTTTGGATCTTGCAGATTTAAGAAGTAAGCGTGCTTGTTATTGTTAAATAAATTATCATTCTACCCCCAGAAAAAAAGAGTAGCATTAGTATGACACTGAATTCACAATCATAGTGATGCTTTCGCAGCACTCTCCTTGAATAGTTGGATTAATTACCCTACAAGGAAGATAGGGATTAACACTAAATCAGAATCTTACCAAAAAAAAAAAAAAAAACACTAAATCAGAATGAGGTATTAATCTTATCCCTGGATTATAGTATCCCTACCCCATGGATGGTTGATATCAATTGCTCAACTTAAAAGTATATATTTGGACTTCTCAATAAACCTACATTGATGTAGAAGCCATTATTTAGAAAAGTAGTCTTATATATTTATTTAAGGAAAGCAAAGTGTTTATTAAGACTAATTAACTAATAATAAATTTGCTTTCTTAGAGTTAATTAATTAAAATAATACCATAGTATATGAACATTAAAACCAGCAAACAATTTATTTATTTATTTATTTTATTCTAATAAATTTGTTTTGAATGCAACATTTAATTACAAATCAGCAAGAGTAAAGTGAAAAGCTAATGTGAAGCACATTTAAAATTAAACAGAAGATTTTCCTTGATATATTGAATTTAACAGTTCGACCAAATTTTTTTTTAAGTTAAAGAAAAATATTTATTCTAACTGATTATATTTTTAAATAAAATTATCTAATCTCTATTTTAATGCCATTTTTTTGGGGTAATATCTTAAATTTTTAATGCCAATTATTACCGTATAATAAATATTTTAATTCAAATTACTGAAGTTATCTTGTTAATAAAGTTAATTTAATTACCATTTTCCATGTCCAGTTTCATATCGCTTCACTTCCTTCTCTTTTTCATATATCCACCTTTCCCGCTTTGACCATGTCATTAATGACTCTGAACCATGATAGTGTGGCTATAATTCCATCGTCTCCATAATTTAAGAGCTATGCAGATTCAAGTAAACCAAATGGTATCGCAGTGTAAGCCCATGTGAGCATTTTATCAGAATATCAATTCATCAATGGTTCTAAGAAATGGTATCATATGAGTTTCACATCTTGTTGAACTATTCACAGTGTTTATTCCGAATTAATTGTATTGGCATAAAAAGATCAGAAAATCCTTATTTCTTTGAAGAGGTTCAAAGGTAAATCTGTTTGATGGTGCTGATACTAATCTAAAACTATCGATTTGATTGTTGATAGATACGATACCATGCACTGAATTACCAAAAAAAAAAAAAAAAAAAAAAGATACCATGCACTAGAATATGACAGCATCAGAAAAAAGGAGCAAAGAGTAAATCTAAGTAAGTACATTTATGAGCCCAACTGATGATCAGGCCTAGGAAGAAGGTCACACTTAAAAATTTCATTGGCATGTGAATGCACTAACCATTGTTGGATCAAATTGCGTTTCCAACATCTTAAGCATAAATAACAGAGACAACAGAAAGAAACATCCTGGGAAGGGAAGGAATTGAAACTGCGACATAGAAGGAGCTCTATTTTCTACTGTGATTCCTAGGAGGCCATTAAAAGTTGCATCTGATTAACAAAAACTGCAAATATCTTTTGATACTTTTCAGAAGAAGCAAGAAGCTCCATGTAGAAAAGATACTTCAGTTCCAATTCTAGGAACCTCTGAATCATGGGTATCCAAGCAAGATGTTCTATTCCATTACATTGTCAATAAACCATGCCAGCAAAGGGAATGTCCAAGAACAATCCTCAGGATTTCATAGTTTTTATGTAGATCTGCTGTTGATCATTCAATTTCATCAATGGTTTTCACTGTTTTGACTCTGCAATTTTTCTGGTCACCCCGAGTCATGTTCTAAATCAGTATGAGTTAGCCACAAAGTTGATCTGATCCATGTTCAAAAGGACCCTTCTTTTGCTAGATACAATGCATGTTTTGATTTTCAAATCCAGGGTGGCACACTATCATCAATAGGAAGCCTTGTTTCAGGCTCAATTCAAATCCAGGGTTACTCTTTCCATGTTAGCAATAAAACTAAAAGTTTGATGGGACGTACACAGACAAGGGATTCCAGATTGGCTACCTATTGCTGGATAAAACTAATCACCTAGATGACAAAGAAAACAGTGCCACAGATTCAAATTCCCATCAACAGTGTTGTATTACCAATGCTCTGTTGTTGGTCTGTCTTCCAACCGATTCTACTGAAAGACACACTGTTTGACTTGTCTATCACCAACCGATCTGGTACTTAACTATTCCAAAAATCATACACAATCAGGTAACCACTATGGCATAAAAACATAAGTAACCATAGATAAACAATCCCTAAAATTGTGGAGAAATTCTTATGTCAAACAACAAAAGGTTTTCATCACTTTGTTCCGGAAAAGAGAATGCTATCTGGGCACATAAGATGTGCAACCCGAGTGCTGAGACATAGGGATGAGCCAAATGATTGCCCTATCCCTGGGAATTTTCACCTTGCCAAGGTGGTAAGGCAGTCATTTTGAGCAATCATGTGTTTGGGGGCAGGGGAAGTGCACTAAACATACCCGGATACTGGATTTTCTCCCCTTTCTTATACTACTACTACTACCAGACTTTCATGACTGGAGATGGGATTGTGGGCTTAAACGCACTACCATTTTTCTCCATTGTTTGTAAAAAAATTTAAATCCCCTACTTTAAAAAAAAAATTAAATTTTTTAATAAATAAAAAACAACAAAAAAAAAAAAATTTTTTTTTATGTAAATAATCATAAAGCAGCATTCACAGTATTCCAGCAAGGCAAGGGGTTACTACCTGCTACCATGGTGGGAGATCTCGCGAGATCTCGGCGAGATCTCGCGAGATATCTCGTTTTTTCACATTGGCGAGACGAGATGGAGGTCGAGATCTGCGAGTTGGGATATCTCGCTCGAGATCTCGCCATATCTCGCCATATCTCGCCATATCTCGCCCTGGATCTCGCTGGAACTCTTAATTTTTGCATTTTTTTGTGGATTTTGGCTGAATTTTCACTTGCAACTACTCTTAGCACATCTACAACAAGGAAGATCAATCATTCTCTACTTGTCTTATGAATTTATGATTTAATGACTTATATAGAACTTCTAATGGTTGTATAATTATTTTATTCTTGAAAATTGAGATTGTGATACTCATATGGATGGAATTTTGATAACATTTAAGTTAGTTGATGCATTTGATATACATGCTTTTCATTTATATGCTTTAAAGGTTCTATATTACATGTTGTATAACATTACATTCCCTAATCCTACTACATTTCGGTTTCACACTATGGGTAGACTTAGAAATCATACATAGGGCTGTTTCTGACAAATCCAAGGCCACCAACGTGTTCAAAAGGCCTTAAATAAGCTAAATACCAAGTTTCAACCCAATTGGGACCCTAAAACCCACCGAGATGGGCCACCGAGTTGACGCCAAAAAATTGTATATCTCGACCGAGATCTCACCGAGATGGTCGAGATCTCTCTTTTTCAAGGTGGCGAGATCTCTCTCGAGAACGAGATCTTCTACCATCCCCCCCCATAAATAATGTTATTGTTGTTGTAATTAGAAAGATGGGTTGGGCATTATTTTTTTCAAACCAAGGTCAAAAAAAACAATGAATAATATTTCTACAGATTTTGACAAAGGTTTATCTTCCTAATTTTGATGAAAAAAGACAGCACTAGAATTTCCACTCATTAAGGATTTGTTTGGAGAATTGGACATCAACATGCCATCAAATTGAGATCCATCATTAGAGATTCAATACTCATTCATTATTTTTTGGGTTTAAATAATGGTTACTATTGAGAATTACTACTGATGCTACCATAACAGTCAATAAATTATGTAATATTGTATATCATTGCTATAATTACTGTATAAATATTCAACAAATCTAAGCATGAAAAGAAAATAAGGTAAAAGCTTGACTACAATCATTCCACAGAAGATTTCCCAGGAAAAGAAAAAGTAGATTAATGTTGAGTAGAAGCCAAAACATCCCTTTTTCTCCAATTAATCTATATTTTATCTAGGGCTTTAAAGACTTGGCACTCAAGAGTGAAAGAGTAAACAAGTTCTTCTTTTGTGTCACAGATACCAGGAGGCAGGAAACAAACACTAAATAAGAATATTAATAGCAGCAAACAGTCGTCAACTTTAAAGTAGGACTGATAATTTGCCGCATCAGCCAGGAAGGTGGGTTTCTCCTGCATCATTATTAGTTTGCTCTTTTGGGGGAAAAAAAAAAGAAGAAAAAAAGAGTCATATATGATTCCATACTATCATATGATAAGAATGGCGGTGTGGGGTGGCAGTGCTTTGAAGTTACAAGTGATTACAGATAGATAGACTCAAGGAGATAACCCAACATGACCAGAAAGGAAATCTTGCTGCTGCTCCATCAATGTAAAGATCCATAACATACTCTCACAATTAATAAGGGGAAAAAAAAGGAGTTCAACACCATAAGAGCTACCTATTTATAGGAAATTCTATTGATTGACTCCGGTTATGCTTCTTCAACAACACGGAAGATTGAAATTTTGAGCTCCATACCTTTAGCTTTAGATAGCTCAAAGACACAACAATCTCCATCTTTCAGTTTAGTATCCCGAACAAATTTGGACCAACCCCCACTTATCATGGCCTTGCGTTCGTTTATTGAGCACCGCAGTAACCAAGTTCTCCCGTCTGAAACTGATACTTTGACACTATGCAATCCATAGTTCAGGTACTTTGAGGCAAAACTTCTCGGAAAATTCTGTAAAGAAGACAAAATGCTAGACAAATCATATACCTAGAGCTGGCAATTGACTTTTGGAACAAACTGATGCAAAGATCTCATCAGGAAAAAGAAACAAAATGCAAGTTCACACCAAATCCATTACCCCTAGAAGCCATAAAAGGCATTTTAGTATAAGCCTGAAAACAATCACAAAAATGAAGTACATTCCAAGAACTTACCAATGCCATTCCCTTGTGCACATAAGATGGTGTCATGATTATCATAACAGAGGGATTTTTTGTTTTATACATCTGGGCTGCATATTTTGCTTTTTCTCTTTGTTGGTACATCAACGATCTCTTACTTGCAGCCACAACCCTTTTATAACTGTGAGACGAAGGCATGTTTGCATTCTGTTCATGTTTAGAGTCCAAGTGTTTTCCTGCATCTTTGATCAAAATAATAACAAACAAGAATGATTGTTATATTTCTGGTATGAAATCAGCACCTGGTTTCAAATTAATTACCGAATTCAGTTGCTGAAGTATGGTTCCTAGCTTTAGATTCTTGCTCCAAACAGTTGGTTTCAACTTCCCGAGTAGCAGCTGCTGAAGGTTCACTCCCTTTAAACTGAAGACTTGCATCTTCACAAGCAAAAAGTGAAACATAAGTTAGGGAATTGTCTGCATCTGTGTTCTGATGTTGAGCATTGCTGCCCATGCTAAATGAGGGTGTCTCTGTTGCTTTAAACTTCCTTGTTTCATTTTTAGGGTTATCAGAAGAAACCTCCATTACTTCCATGTCATTCTCAGCATCAAGGGAACGACCTTTGCCTTCCACTCCATTTAGTCCACTTCCACTACCCAATTCTCTAAGTTGCTGATGCTTTTTGTTTCTCGCTAGCTTTCGAGCAGAAAAACTTCCTCTTGGTCTCCCTCTTTTCTTTTTAGTAACCTGCAGTTCTTGAGCTTTGTCAGTAACCACTTCCTCGGAATAAGGCAGAGTTTGGACCGAAGGAAACCCACCCAAGGTTTCCACAGGATGCTCTTCCTCTGGTTCTTCCTTTATGGGAATCAAGCATTCACTATGATGCTTTTTGGTTCTCAGATTTTGGACAGAACTTTTTCTTGGTCTCCCTCTCTCCTCTTTTAGTAATCAGTAACTCTTCAGCTTTGCCGAGATATTCAGCCGTTGAGGAGGGTAAGGGCCACAAGCTATCCACAGGATCTTCTTCCTCTCGTTCTTCCTTCACAGGAATCAAGTATTCGGAATGATCCTCTATGTTTCTCCTCTGCTTTTCGGCAAAATTTATTTTTCTTGGTCTCCCTCTCCTTCTTTTAGTAACTGGTAACTCTTGATCTTTGTCAACTTCATCTGTTGAAGAAGCCACAGGCTGGGACGAAGGTAAGGGCCACAAGGGTTCCTCAGAATCCACTTTTTCTTGTTCTTCCTTTAGAGGGATCATGTGAAGATCATCATCAGTGTCACTTGGATAATCTATCTCACAAGCGCCCTGATTGAATATAAAGACACAGAAAGTAGAATTTCCATCATATCTGAAAACAAGGAAGTCACCAACAGAAATGGAGTAATATTCAAGGAATTCCGCCAGCCATTCTGAAATCTAACTGATTCGTCCTCTTTCTTAACTTCTACTTCCCACTTTCTACCAGTGGGAACCTTGAGAACTGCAACATCAGCTATTTTCTTCGTGTATTGCCTTGTGAACTCAATTGGGATCATCTGCAAACCCCTCCATAATGTCAAATTGTATAAATGTAACTAACTCTGCATGTCTAAACTGGTTAGGATTTTGGAACAATTAGAGAAGAAATATGCAAAAGTATTCTGTTGATTA